>NC_136057.1:2005797178-2005889678 GCF_964261635.1 Lissotriton helveticus | reverse complement strand
CTGTTGAGCCCTTCTCAATGAATCATTTTTGTTTCCCCCCTCCCCCCCAAAAAAACAAAAAAATTACAAAATGTTCAGAAAAAACAAAAAAAAATATAAAAAATTTTCAGAAAAATAATAAAAAAAAATTAAAACACCAAAAACCAAAAAAAAAGTTATTTTCAGAACTACCTCCCCATTATAAAAAAAATTGGTAGAATTTTTGAAACTCTGCCAATCTCTATTTCTTTTAGTTCGCTTCCAGTTCGCACTCCGGTACGCGAACCAGGAGCGAACCAAAACATTTTTTTTAAAAAAAGAACAGTAAGTATAAGGGAAGGAAACAGACAGTTATGTTAAAAGAAAGACAGCTACAGGGAGTAAAGAAAACATACTGTTACCCGCAATCCACTTCTGATCATGTCACATATTATATCATTCTTGACATGGTCAGTGACATCATCAGCAGTGGATTGCGAGTAACAGTATCTTTTGTTTACTTCCTATAGCTGTCTTTCTTGTAACATAAATGTCTGTTTCCTATCCTTATACTTACTGTTCTTGTTTTAAAATTGTTTTGAGATCATTCAGAAACAGTAACATTAATAGAGACAGAATGAGTGAATAATAATGAAGAAGTATGAGAAGAGAGGGACTGAGAAAAATACTGGAAGGAGTAGAATAATTAAGTAATAGAGAAAGGAATGAGAGAAGTAGCAAACGCAGGAAAGTAAGGATTAAAGAAATGAAGCAGTAGAACTAATAGATGTTAAATGTGATAGATTAAATGATTGATTCAGGATGACGATAAGGTGTGTCCTCTCCAAAATTTTGTTTAAGATGAGGCCTACTTAGGGTTGCATATCAAATTTATGCTTGTTGAAGAATACAGAGGAGATAATACATGTGAAGGCCTACCATTGAAGTAAAACATGTCCACTTCACTCTTGAACAACGGCCAGACCTCTTCTGTGTCCATAGACAGACCTAAAGTTCATCTGCACAATGTCATCCGTAAACTTAGAAAACACAAGTAATGTAATTGAAAAACGTGGAGTTTCTTTTGCTCATTTCAAAATCACATCACCTGTGTTGCCTTTGCTTAGGTATCTCATAGTGCAGATGTAGTTCAGCATATGAAACAGTACTCAGAAGTGCAGCAGTGTATGCATTAATACATGTGAAGGCCTACCAATGAAGTAAGTCATGTCCACTTATTACATCATTCATGACATAGTCAATGACATCATCAGCAGTGGATTGCGGGTTAAAAGAGTAGAAAACATTTACCTTATAATTCTTGTTAACTTTTTCAAATATTTTTTCATACTTTCAATCTGTAAAAGAGAGAAGAAACATTTCAAAAATATTAAAACATGTATTTAAAAATTTGAAAAGACAAGGGAAAAGGTTCAAGAAGAAACAGTTTTTCAAAAACTTTGAGATTTACAGAAGACTCTGCTGCTATACGTCCCCTACACAATCCTAAAGATATATATAAACAAACAGTATCTTGATGCTGATGAAGTGAGGCCTATTTTGGAACATGGTGCATCTTTTGCACTGCTGATGTCTCACAATAGTGATGCAATAGCAGCGCAAAAAAGATGTAAAGCCATCATAAAATTGTGTCTAACATTTTAAATGATTCTTTCAGGATACAAATAAGATGTGTCCTTTCAAGAGGTTTCTTTAAGGTGAGGCCTATTCAGTTTTAAAAAAAAAACAGTACCCAGAAGTGCAGCACTGTAAGCATTAACTTTGACACTTACAGAAGCCTCAGTTTCTCCATATCTACCTCACATTTCTAAATGTATATCATAAGTACAAAAAGTAGAACATTAATTATACATGTTAAATGGTTTATTTTTGCTGTTCTCAGAATGTATCAAATTTCACTAAAAACAGTGACTTGAAGGTATTCATCATGTAACAGCGGGGAAAAAAAAACACAATCAAAATGATTGTGTTTAAAAAAACCCATACAACATCAGAAATCAAAATTCAGAACTCCTTAAAGTTAACTTACTTTCCATGACGTCCAAGGATGTCCTATGAACAGCTTACACTCTTTTGTGCTGTTATTACTTTCAGCCCGCCACTTTCTGAAAGAAAATCTCCATCGTTTTTAAAAACACGTTACATGCAATAAATGACTTCTTGCTCTCTACCACAATTTTCCACAAGGCCAAATCTGGTCAGAGCCATTTATAACTCTTGGATTTCTTGTAAGCCAATCCCGTCATTTGGCATTTCCGCAACTTTCAGAATTAAAATGTTGAAGATCATTTTCACAATCCTGGAATAGTAATATCTTCCCCTTCTTGCTCAGTCATGTTCTACATTTCCTATGACACTGATACTGCTTACTATGAAGCAAATCACAAAGCAATGTAAAACAGTAGACAGCATTGCAGACTTACATTCCCTCTCCTTCATGTTTTGATTGGCTGCTTCAATTAGCTTATAAAAAGAAACAGTTTTTCTGAACTCATTGAAAGTGCACGTATTTCTCCATGACGTCCAGTCCTATGGTTAGAAGTTATGTCTCTGAACTACACTTATCCTCAAGGCCAAATTGTGTAGGAGCCATTAGAACTTCTTGAAATTCCACAGAGCACATCCCGAGATTATTTCCCTAAAATTTTGGTTTTAAAAACACCAGGTAAGAGTTTTTAAGGTCATACAGCAATTTTTTTTTGAAAATTAAAACAGAATCATTGCAGAATGACCAGCCATTTCTAGACTTTAAATAAGCTGTGTAATGTCCTGATGTTATTGAAGGGCCGTCATGATATATAATTGCTGCAGTTACAAAAGTCCTTCCTGATATTGACAACTGCGAAGCTACAAAATTTTTTATTAAAGTTGTCAATTTTGTTCCATCAGGCCTACATCGTTGGAACATTAAAATGACATACTGGCCATATGTTCGTATAAATAATGTGGACATCATTTCAGATTTACATTGGCTACACTCCATGTTGTGATCAGCTGCTTTTACTAGCTTATTAAAGGAGACTGATTTACTGTCTGGCAAAGTTAAATATATAAATCTTTCTGAGTCTACACTAGTAGTACTTGATACCATACAGTTCTCGCAGTCATGCTGCCATTGATAAGAAAGCCCAAACAGCTGATCTACATCTACACCTTCAGCATGTAATACATCAAGCATATACATTAAAAACTCCTGACAATCTTGCTGAATATTTTGAGAGAATTGTGTTTGGCCTGAACATCTGTCTAACAGATTTCGAATTTCAGACACACTTTCTATGTTTCTTCTATCAGTGCTACATTTCTCTAACACAGAATTTAACAAACTGCAAAATCTTTGATCAGAATTGACCACAATCTCTTCTTTTACATTTGTTTGAGAAAACAAAACATTAACCACTACATTAGCATAGCAGTTGACACCAGAACTGTTTTCAAACTGAAAACCAACAACATCTTCAACAGAATCCTTTTTGTTTCTGCTTGTAATTTTAGGTTCATTGACTTTTTGTCTTTTTGCTACAACCTCCCCAGTATTGTTCTCATTTCTTCGTTTCCGGCCTACCACACGTTTCTCAAACAAAGGATACTGAGGCAAATGTGGCGCATACTCTCTTCTTAACCTATTGTATTCCTTAACACAATCTAGATTCGCACAAATGTTTGTGATATCACACTCAATCAAGTACAATCCCGATAAAGTTCTAACTCGTGACAATGCCACATATGCCATACCCTCCTTGAACACAGAACTGCCAATATTCACCAATGCACTGTCTACACTTAAACCTTGCGATTTATGGATTGTCACCGCATATGCCAAGCAAACAGGAAACTGCTTACGGCGAACATATAAGTCTTTTACAAGCAAAAATCTAGCAGAACAACGAGCAATTAGCTGTACTTCCTCAATGCCATCAAATTTAATTTTTAAAAATTCAATTCCATCTCTATTTCTGTATTTCACAAAATCAACAACATTACCCATTGATCCATTTACCAGACCTCTTTCAACATGTAAATTCCTTCTTAAAATTATACGGCAGTTCAAGCACACATTCAGAGTCTTTTCAAAACCTGCAGTTTTAGATATACTCTTCTCTAATGAATCCAATTTTGTTTTCAGATTCTCAGACAAAATAATTGTTGATCCCATATGCTCTACTCTATCAATAGCTTCCAGTTTCACAATCTCTTGCTTTTCTAAATGCAACATTTTGTTGTTAAATTTGGCACATTCTGCAAGAGTTGGCATCAAACATATTCCAGATTTCTTCTCAGTAATTTTCTGAAAAATATTCTCAGGCACAACATCTTGTTCTGGATATAAATTTGACAGTAATCGTGCATGTAAAGCTTCTTTCCCATGCTCGGTCACTTTTCCAATTCTAACATCTTGTAGAATAGTCTTGTAAACTTCATCCTTCGCCTGACGCATATTTTCATGCAGTTCAGCATAATTGAAGTTTAACCATATATTGACGTTGCCAATGCTGCCTAGGCACTTCCTGGTATCTTCATGCGTGAGCATTTTGAACACAGGTTGCCCTTTCACTGGTGTCAGCTGCAGAAGATCTCCGAAAACAATGATGTGTTTGCCACCAAATAACACATCATACTCTGTTTTGAGAACTTCTTGCATCCTCAAATGCACAAAGGCAAGCATGACATTGGAAACCATGCTTACTTCGTCAATGATAAGAAGTTTCATTTTCCTCAAGATTCTTGAAACTTCAAAACAAGCATCTCCAGATAGCTTGTGATATTGTAATTTGTTGTCATGCTCCACTGGCAGCATCAGTAAACGATGTAAAGTAATCCCTTTAATATTATGTGCTGCCAGTCCAGTTGGAGCAGTGACAACACAAGACAGCGATGACTCTGTCCTTTCCTGCAAATAGCATGAAATTGCTTTAATGAGGAAACTTTTTCCAGTTCCCGCTTCTCCACTCACGTACAGTCGGACAGGCTTCAACGACGTACATGAGCACTCTTTCTTATCATGACTTAATCCATGATCAATTTGCATGGTAACTTCGTCATATATTTTCCTCTGCTCAACGTTGAGTTGTCTTTCCAACTCTTCTAAGTTAACCGCATCCTCTTGAGCATGTGCCATGGCTCTTTCCACTTCATTCATAGCAGTGGCAGCTTCATTTTCAATAACAGGTCCTCCTAGTGGATCCTGACTCAATGAAGCAGAACTCTGACTGTCCTGAGAACTGTCTCTGGCAATCTCGGCTGCAATCGTTGCTTCCTGCTCAATTTCCGCATTCAACATTTCTACATATTTGGGAATAGCAGGACATTCTATGGTCTCCTTGGCGGCATTGAAAGAGTCTTCGTAACAGAGGAAATCTCCAAGCAGTTCCTCTTCTGCACGCCAAGGCTTGAAAAGTTGCAAAAGTGCTAAATAGAAAAACTCCTTTTTTTCAGGAGATTCGCCACTCAATTTTCGATGGTTTACCAAGTGGCATTTTCTTTGCTTGACCAGACATCCCTCACTTCCTATTACAGCATACACTCCTTTCTCAGTATCTTCTTTGATGTTCCTCTTGAATATGTAATTTTGCAGAACCTCATACAGACAAACATTCTCGAGGTGACTGCTTCGATTTGGATAATATGTATCCAACATGTTTGTCTTCAAAATGTCGGTACTGTTTGGCTCCTTTTCCGCCAAATACTCAATTTCCCGCACAGGTTTGAGAACTCGATTACGCGTTGCTGCAAGACCAAGACTCGCCCAAACGATACTCCTGGACTTGGCATAGAGACTTGCTGAAGACAACCGGTCAGAACATTCGTACGCTCCGATTTCTCGATGCGACAACATCTTCAGACTGAAACTGTACAACTTCTTGCTGAGGCTCTTTTCATGGGAAATGTCCTCCCACATATCCTTCAATTCTGTCTTCTCTTTTTTGGTGATGTAAGACGTCACATACCGAGCCACAGCCATACAGTTATCAGCCACAAACTGTATATCCATGTTAGCATTCCACATGGACAAAATCACCGGGTTGTAGTCGTTGATGTACTTCGACTCTTCGTTCCTCTTCAAATTGTAAGTGTTTTTAGGTGATTTCTTCATGACATTGTGTCGCAGCGAAGACATCAAACTGTTTACTCTTCCTTTAGAAATCACCGGTCGTGGAAAGCCGAAACGACATTTAGTGTAGAACTTGTCCTTGTTTCGGAATTTACGACGGCAGTACTTTCCACATCGATGGCTTTGGAAACGCAGAACTTTTTCTCTTAGGCTTTTCTTCTCCTTTGCGTTTGGAACAGCACACGTAGAATACTGTTGGATGAAACTCATCACTGAGTCTTCTGGATCCGTTCCAAATTTAGGTGCATCCTTGATCCACAGCAACATATGTATATGAGGAGCACCTCTTGCTTGGTACTCCTTTCTCCAGAAGAAATCCAACACCTCTCCAAGAGGTGGATTCTTCTTATTCATGATGAAAGACATCATAGCTTCAAATCTATGATTGAAGTACCTACATACATTGACTGGATCCAAAGAGCACAGTTCTCCGGGTGTCTTGAATTCGAAGTTATCTACGTTAGCATTTGCCTCTCGTAGAAATTCAAGTAAGTCTTCCCAGCCATACTCGGCACAGCTCAGAGTGAGGAACCATGTGGGAGTACCTAAGTTCCTCAACATACATTTTAAATCACCATGACGACGGTACCAGTACTCATTAGTACCACGCTGACACGCCATGAGATTAATCAGGTGAGAATCCAAAATACTGTCTTGGACATTGACTTTATCCATAAAGTCACTTGCCGAGATGTTTTGCATGTGTATACCACTTTTCAAGATGTGGTTCACTGCATATGACAGTCCAGACAGATCGCTTTCAAACAGGAGATGAAACAAATAAGGAATGCATTGTCGAAACCTAGCATCTCCTGCATACAATCGCAAAGTCCGGTATTCAGAAGCAGGAATTTGATGAGGTCGCTCATCATATCTTCCTCCCTGACCTGTTGGAAAAAGCTGTGGGAAACACCGAGCTTCCAAACTTTCCTCCCAAACACTAATGGGACTCCCTTTGGCTTGTTTCATTTGAAACAACTCAATAGCATTCCCCATGACTTCCTTGGAATGCAAAGGATGAACACTATAATGTTCATATATTTCTTCACTAGTAGAGGGTTCTACTTTCTCAATTTGACCAGCACACAAATCGCTATCCTCTTCCTCACTTACTTCCTCTTCTGCAACATATACATTCTTATAGTATTTATTATTTTTTTTCAAATACAATGTTGCCTTTTTAACTTTCCTAACATCTACTAAATCTTGCCATATTTTCTTATTCTTTGTCGGAACCCCATTAACTAAGATAACCAGAGGTTCCTCTTCCACTTTTTCTACTCCAATTGTGTTAATGTTTTTCTTCAAATCTAGAGGCAAATAAACAACTCTTCCCTTTAATCCTCTCTGTAAATCTGATGGAGGCAATTTCCCTGTCTTTGGCTCCATTCTTACAATAGCCTGAAAGGGATGGATACTTTGAATCAAAATAGATTCATAAGTATTTAAATCCTTCAATTCAGAAGGAATCTCAACCAATTCCAGATTATTATGAACTGCTCTAGCAGGCATCTGGTTTTGATTTAATTTGCAACAACAATAACTACACACACGTTGATCCAATCCCAAATCAAAACAATTTTCTACCATCAAGTATGTTGCGAAATCCTTCCATTCACTATTATTTTCCCTTTCACTTTTTGCATATAAATCCACTAACTTAGTCTGATTCTTATAATAAGTGCGTCGACAACACACACAAGTGAAATTAGGCCTCTCACTTGATTTCACCTCAAACGTCGCAATTTCCCTCTGGAAATTATCTGTACTGGAAACCTGTACACTATCTTCCACATGACCCTCTTCTTCTTGCTCAATTTCAACATTCTCCTCTTTACTTCCAAAGTAACAAAACTCAATTTCTTCACATATATTCTTCACATCTATTTCAGAACCATGCAAAAGAGCAGCGCATAATTGTTTAAGCATAATTGCTGGACTCTTAGCATAATACAACATTCTAACTAATTTCCTCACTTTATTATGATGCACTGCTAGCATCCTGAAATGATGAAAAACACTCTGGCATACTCTCCTGGAAAGACAAGCCAGTGAATGACCATGCAAACCTGTCACTTCTCTTACTCTGCAAGGATCTAATTCTTGCAACAACCTTATTTTCTGCTTCAAACTTTTCTTATTAAATGACCGTACAAAATCACAAAGCAAATTGATGGAATCCTGTCGCACACTGCAAATACTACTACACTTCCAGGTGTACACAGGACCCTTAGCACGTCTTCCTAAAACCTCATTACCTAACACCTCTTCTGCCTCTGTTGTCACAAGTTTTTCTTTTTCAACTGGACAACCATCTTTCACTTCATAAGCACGACCACTGGTGTCAACTGCATGCACCAAATCATTATCCTGGAAATAACTCTCCTCATTAAAAAATGCCTCACAGCTTGAACTATGCATCCATTCTCCAGAAAAAACTTCACAAAAATTACTACGATTAACTATTCTCTTCCATCTACTATTTCTTTTGAAATCATAAATTGCCTTGTTTAGCTTCCTAATTCTATTGATTATCAAAATAAATAACTTACGTTTAATTTCAAATGCCTGATCAATAACTTTCTCAACTTTTTTTTTTCTCTTATAAAAAACCAGTTTCTGTTGACCTTTCTTAATATTTTTTAACAAATTGCCAATTATCCTGTTGCGGAACATTCGTTTACGAATCTCCCTAAACTGTTGTTTCCTTCTACTATCATGCACAGAGTTATCTCTTGCTCTAGCAGTAACATTTTTCATTGGCCTTTCCTTTCCATTTGAATTCCTTCTCGTTTTATGGACTGAAACATTTTCTGTAGTAATATTTTTTTTACTACACATATTTCTTATGAAATATTTTGTGCTCTTACCCGGTGCTCTCTTCGTGACTTGACAAATCTTTTTGTTAGAGGACTGCTGCTTATTTTCTTTCACCTGCTGTCTTTGACGTTTTGCAGCCTTTCTCTGTCTTTCTATTGTTGGCATGGTGAAATCTTGAAATGATCTGCAGTTGAATCTGTGGTAAAATATAATAAAAAATGTTATTAACCATTATTACCAAACAGTAAAACAATAACAGTGATCAAAAACTTAACACACTACTTGACATTTTAAATAGAAGATTTTTTAGTCCTTGCAAATTTACAATACAGAAATACCAGAAAAGAAATGACATTTATATTTATGTTACCTATGCTATTTTATATGTGAATCTGATCTAATTTTATGAGCATATTTTAATATTTTATTGAAGACACTACACATAACCTGCTTTTGAAGGTGTCTTTATTTTTAAATTAAACGGTTTACCTTTTTACTTTTTATTAATTATAAATTTTAAAAATAAATGTTTATATTTCCATAGGCTCAAGCAGGTCAGCTTCCCATCCTATGTCATATAATTCGGACAAATCTGCATCCTCATCACGCTCTTCTTCATCCTCAGGATTTAAATCATCCAAGGGATCAACATCCACTGATGTTTCAATTACAAGTTCAATGATGAGGTCAAAATCAACTGATTGCAGATTGTCGCTCATGTTGAGGTTGTCTTTATCTTTAAAGAAAGATAACAACAATGAGATGTTGCAGAGTAAGAGACAAATCTCAGAGATTATAATAGTAAAATTGTTTAACAAGAGTAACATTTTGCAGCTATTATTTAGCCATGTCCAGCGATGCTGAGCAGGTGAAGCCTATGTCTAATTTTTCACTGAACAGGACTCATCTCTTCTTAACCTTGGATAAGCCTCACCGACTCTGTGTCCCCTGCACATACTTAAATGTAAAGGGGCAGATTTATGTTAAATGGCACATCCCCAGGCATGCACCAGTTAACGTGCACCACTGCTCTGCCACCCATGGTGTGCCGCATTTACAATCAGATAGGAGAAACCTGCGTCAAAACCCTGCGCCTGCTTGAAGCAGGCATAGGTCTTGACGCAACATTGTGGAGATGGTGCACCCCTGAGCGTTGCTGGAGCTGCATCGCACTTGCGATACAACTCCAGCAATGCGCCACCTTAACGGCACAGATGCGTCACGCATCTGTGCCATTTTTGCCCCATGCTGCGCCGCATTGTAAATGCAGCACACCATGGGTGGCGGAACAGCGGCGCAGGATGACTGGCACATCCCTGGTGATGCGCCAGTCATCATAAATCTATCCCTAAGCTTCTTATCTTGTTAGAGATGAACTGCCATATGTATCATCAAAATATTTTGCATTTCCTAAATAGCGAATTTTAAGGAATAAATAGCGATTCTTTACCATTCCTAATTTGCGATGAGCAAATTGCTAATTGCAAGTTACCCATTCATTTCCATGGGCTAGGAGGCTCATAGGAATGAAGGTTTAATTTGCGATTAGCAATTTGCTCATCACAAATTAGGAATTTTTCCAAGGGTGCAGGGGTGTCTCAAGAACACCCTGCTGCACCCCTGAAAAAGAAATTTGGGGGCATATGGCACACATACATGCCCTAAGGGCATGTGTTGGCATCATATGGGACCTTTTGTTTTTTAAAAAAAAAGCTTTTTGAAAAGAATTCACAAATTACCACCAATTTACCACAATAGTTTCCAAATCCTTAATGTCATTTTTTACATATTTTTTGTTTGATACATTGCATTTAAGAAGTCACAAAATTTGCAAATCCTTCAGTGCGATTGCAAAATAAGGAATAGCAAATTTTGCTACTCCTTATTTTGCATCAAACTTGTTTGATACATACCATTTGTCTAATTAACATTCGCAAAGGCCGAAATTCGTAGAATTTTGATCTTTGCGAATGCTAATTAGCTTGATACATATGGCCCCAAGTGAGGCCTGTCTTGCGACATGGTGCATCTTTTGCATCACTGCTGCATCGGTTTCATGTGGTACGTTTTTTTTACACCATGACATATCTGCCTAAATGCATCAATTTGTAATGTTGTCGCCTCATAGCAAATCTTTTGCACCGCTGCTGCATCATAAAAGTGACGCCCAGTGGCACAAAAGAGGCATATACCTATCATAAATCTGTCCCTAGCATTTTAAATGATTAATCCAGGATGACGATAAAGTGTGGCCTATCCAGAGGTTTGTTTAAGGTGAGGCCTACTCAGGATTGCAGATTAAAGTTACGCTTGATGAAGAATACAGAGGAGATAATACATGTAAAGGCCTACCAATGAAGTAAGTAATGTGCACTTTATTGCGCCAGTCATCATAAATGTATCCCTAAGCTTCTTATCTTGTTACAGATGAACCACCATATGTACCATCAAACTATTTTGCATTTCCTAAATAGCAAATTTTAAGGAATAAATAGCAATTCTTTACCATTCCTAATTTGCAATGAGCAAATTGCTAATTGCAAATTACCCATTCATTTCCATGGGCTAGGAGGCTCATAGGAATGAAGGTTGCAATTTGCGATTAGCAATTAGCTCATCACAAAATAGGAATTTTTTCAAGCGTGCAGGGGTATCTCAAGAACACCCTGCTGCACCCCTGAAAAAGAAATTTGGGGGCATATGGCACACATACATGCCCTAAGGGCATGTATGGGCGTCATATGGGACCTTTTGTTTTTTAGAAAAAAATGCTTTTTGAAAAGAATTCGCAAATTACCACAAACTAGAAGTTGGTGGTAGTTTCCAAATCCTTAATATCATTTTTTACATATTTTTTGTTTGATACATTGCATTTAAGGAATCGCAAAATTTGCAAATCCTTCAGTGCAATCGCAAAATAAGGAATAGCAAATTTTGAATTAAGGACATTTTAAGTCATTTCCACATGTGCAGTGTTTTCAAATTATGATTTGAAAATCGTTTTTGGGGAAAAGTAATGGTTTGCAAATTTATGACAAGGACATAATGGTGTATGCTTCTCTATAAGGCATTTCAGTGTCTCTGATGTCATTTTTCCCATATTACATTATAAGACCTTTCCCCATGGAGCACATTCCTTGTAAATATGCTCCCACCTGTGCATGGCGAATTTAGATTTTGACTGTTTGAGTCACATAGCCGTGTTAAAAGTGACCCAAAAAAATTGCAAACGTTTTAAAAAAACACATTCATGTGTCTTAAGGACATTTTAAGTCATTTCCCCATGGACAGTGTTTTCTAAGTGGCGCAAAAGAGGCATACACCTATCATAAATCTGTCCCTAGCATTTTAAATGATTAATTCAGGATGACAATAAGATGTGGCCTATCCAGAGGTTTGTTTAAGGTGAGGCCTACTCAGGATTGCAGATTAAAGTTACGCTTGATGAAGAATACAGAGGACATAATACATGTAAAGCTCTACCAATGAAGTAAGTGATGTCCACTTCATTGCGCCAGTCATCATAAATGTATCCCTAAGCTTCTTATCTTGTTAGAGATGAACCGCCATATGTATCATCATACTATTTTGCATTTCTTAAATAGCGAATTTTAAGGAATAAATAGCGATTCTTTACCATTCCTAATTTGCAATGAGCAAATTGCTAATTGCAAATTACCCATTCATTTCCATGGGCCAGGAGGCCCATAGGAATGAAGGTGCAATTTGCGATTAGCAATTAGCTCATCGCAAATTAGGAATTTTTCCAAAGGTGCAGGGGTGTCTCAAGAACACCCTGCTGCACCCCTGAAAAAGAAATTTGGGGGCATATGGCGCACATAAATTTTAACAACATTCCTTTACCTCAAAAACGATTTTCAAATCATAATTTCAAAACACTGCACATGGGAAAATTACTTAAAATGTCCTTAAGACACATAAAAGCGTTTTTTGATTGCCTTTGCAGCATGTTTGTATCACTTTTAACATGGCTATGTAACACAAACATTCAAAATCTAAATTTGCCATGCACAGGTTGGAGCATATTTACAAGCAATTTGCGCCACAGAGAAAGGTCTTACATTAAAATGGGAAAAATAACATCAGGGACAGTCAATTGCCTTATAAAGAAGCATACACCATTATGTCCTTGTCATAAATTTAAAAACAATTCCTTTTCCCCAAAAACGATTTTCAAATCATAATTTCAAAACACTGCACATGGGAAAATGACTTAAAATGTCCTTAAGACACATGAAAGCGTTTTTTGATTGCCTTTCCAGCATGGTTGGGCCACTTTTAACATGGCTATGTAACACAAACATTTAAAATCTAAATTTACCATGCACAGGTGGGAGCATATTTAAAAGCAATTTGCGCCACAGAGAAAGGTCTTACATTAAAATGGGAAAAATAACATCAGGGACAGTCAATTGCCTTATAAAGAAGCCTACACCATTATGTCCTTGTCATAAATTTAAAAACAATTCCTTTTCCCCAAAAACGATTTTCAAATCATAATTTCAAAACACTGCACATGGGAAAATTACTTAAAATGTCCTTAAGACACATAAAAGCGTTTTTTGATTGCCTTTGCAGCATGTTTGTATCACTTTTAACATGGCTATGTAACACAAACATTCAAAATCTAAATTTTCCATGCACAGGTGGGAGCATATTTACAAGCAATTTGCGCCACATAATTCATAATTTTCTCCTTAAAGCACACTATTCTCTATCTAAATTAAAGAAATATTTTCTCACCTTAGCAAATACTTTGAGTTTGAAAACAGTCTCAGAAACACACCAATTTGTCTTCAGCAGAGCAAAAGGTATGCACTCCAGAGTCTGCAGCTATCAAAAGCACAGAAATGCTGTAATTCTTCATACATATCTCTCATGTCACCCAATCAAAACTCTTCCCTCACTTTTTTTCAAATGAAAACCCATCCCCCCTCTGCCCTTTCTGCCTTTTCTGCATGGCAACCACCTCTTGGAAGACCTCTGTTGTTTGCAAGTTCACACAACAATGTTGCAATTGAACTCTGAACTCTCAGTGCACCTGCATATCCAGTGCATTCTTTCATTTAATGATTTTTTATTGACCACTCAAAATACATCTTTCAAAGAACACATCCGTGCACCCTAACTTTCTGTTTTCAGCAATCAAAATCCACCAATCACTGTTACTGCTTCATGAACACAGAAACTCCACAGTTTTTTTTCATTTTACACTCTCATTTTTTCAACTGCCATTTCATTGCCACACTTCATCTGACTGCAGGAGAACCTTCTCTCACCATGTTTTCTGTCTGGATTGTTGGACATAGTTATATTCACTGGGCTCAAAGGTACGTTGAAAACAGGAATTTACCTAACCTCAATTTACAAGATGTGGAAATTAAGTGGTTTGGCCACAGAGGATTAAAATGTCACCAATTGATACCATTGGTGAAAACCTTTATGCATTTGCCCAAACCTGACCTGTTAATTGTGCACTGTGGAGGTAATGACTTGGGCACTTTGACTGGTGTAGGTCTGGAAATGCTTTTAAAGGACACCTTTGAGCAATTAATGGCACTTTTTCCTCAGACTGCCTTGGTATATTCAAATATATGCCAAAGACAGAAATGGAGGTGGTCCAAGCAATTTTGTCCACAAATTGAGAAGTCGAGGAAGCATGTAAACAAATCTGTTTCAGCTTACATGAGAGACCATGGAATGGGCTCCCTGTACAACAATAACTTGCGTTACTACATGCAAGATATCTACAGAGGAGATGGAGTTCACTTCTCAGATGAGGGCAACAGAATTTTCACTCTGAATTTAAGAATGTGCATTGGTACCTACTTATAAGTACCTAAATGTACCATAAACCCAAAAGCTCTTCTCAGAGCTACCCTACATCTAATCACTCACAATTATTATTTTACTCTAACATTTTTCACTAATTTTCAACAAAGTACGCTCCCTGGGGCGCTACCCGGTACGCGAACCGGGAGCTAACCTCGCGAAATTTTTTAAAAAAATGGTTTTTTTTCGCACATATAAGCCTCCTCAGCCACCCTCACAAAACCTAGGGGGTCAAGATAACTCTACCGTGCCCCCTTCTACCCATTCTGAACATTATTTGCCCTCCATCTTGTATCTTAATTCGACCGAAACACAAAATGGTGGACTCCCGGAACGCTTAAGGTCCGCGAACCGAGGCGCTCAACGGTTGGCGTACCGGGTCGCTCCCTGGGAAGCGCACCATCAAAAAAGGTGGGAAAGTAGTTCACAGAAAAGCCACTGGAGACAATTTCACCAAATATAGATTAGCTCATACTACATACCAATCCCTACCATTTTCACAAATTTGATTGGAATTCCATTTAGTCATTTAGCCTGTAGACCTCTCTAAATACCCTGAGGTAAATTACTTCACAAAACACATCTGAAGTGTTGGAATTGACAACCAATGAAAATGTTACTTTCATTTTCTACTTTTTTTACCTGACATTTCATTGGTTATATACCTGAATATATATAAAGGAAGAGAAGAAAACACAGCCATTTTGACTACTAGTTCCTGGTGTACATTTCAATAGTATTTTCACTAATTCCTTCAACTTCTTTCTAAAGGTAAGTTTTTATTTTTAAAACTGAAGTATATAGTACACTATAAGTTAATATGGTAAACTTTTTCTGATAGATATATACTATCCCTCTGTAGTAGTTATAGATTTAGAGAGACTTCTCTGTTATAGTTATGGATGGAGTTAGGCTTCTCTTGTATAATTATGAATTTACTTACGTTAAATCACATACACTTTTTTATATTCCTACTTCCACTCTGATACTATACACTGCCCAAAGATAAATTCACTGATAAAAAATACCTATCTAAAATTATTCCCAACATTGCCCGATCTCTACTAATATATATTTTTTTAATCCAAATTTCAGGCAAAATGGAAGGCGAAAACCAAGTTTCTTTTGAAATGGACCTGCAAGAGAGCAGCCAAGAATTGATTGATACAATTGATCAAATTGACATTGAATTTTTCGATGAAACTTGGGACAATGAACTACTGCAATGTGTACAAGCAGTAGATAACCTCCTTGCAAATGAGGACATTTTACACCCTCAGAGACTACAATGTATATTCCATGATAATTATGAAATTTCTGACAATGAAATGTTAGAAATTTAATAAATTATGAAACACAATCACAATAAAAAAAAATGCTTAAAAAATAAAGAAAATAAAAAATAATCAACAAAACCAACAATCAATTAACATACTGCATTTGAAAAGTCTCTCATTCATTTTTCATTGCAGTACGCTGCCCAGAACGCTTCCCGGTTCGCGGACCGGGCGCTACCCACGAAAAAAAAAAAAAAAAAAATATTATTTTTTTTGCCCCACGGGGCCCTTTTAAAGCCTCCACATTAAACCTAGGGGATCAGGGAGGATCTACTATGCCCCCTTATGGTTATTTCCACCTTTCTTTTGGCCTCCTCTTGTCTCTCAATCCTACCGAGAGACAAGATGGCGGCCGCTCCGGACTGTTTAGAATGTTGACAGACACCGGAGAGCCAATCAGCTTCGCTACGCGAAGTTCCGTTACGCGAAAAGTACGCGAACTGGAGCGCTGCCCGGTCCGCTGTTACAGATATATATCTTTTTTTAAACGTTAATTTCTCAAAATCCACTGAAGCACATATATTGAGACCTACAAAAGGCACATCGGGCTACCAGTCCCTACAATTTTGCCAAGTTTCGTGCAAATCCATTCAGCCGTTCGGGCTAAAAGTGAGGCCAACCGCCCTATGGAAAACTCAATGTTAAAAACACGTTTTGGGACCCCCCTTTTTTCTCGGCCCCCCCTGGACAAACCCCCCCCAAATTTTCAGGGGCTGCTCAGAAACAAAATGTTCCATTTTCCAGAACATTTCAGCCAATTCCGTCCACAAACGCCAAAGTTATTAGACATAGAATTTTCAAAAATCCCATAGGGAAAAAATCCTAACTATATATACCTACTGGCGACCGCCAGTAGGTGATATATATATATATATATATATATATACAAGAACAGCAGTCTCTCACCACAAAACTACCAGGCAGGTAGCAAAGAGGAAAAACCACGCGAGTCCCAATCTTCTTTCGGCAAGTTTTATTGGTAAGGAAAGTTCACCAAATCTGACGCGTTTCGGGCGTCCGCCCTTGGTCACAGATCTTAGATATATATAGCCTTTGAAGAAGTGAATAAACAAAACGCGTCAGGCAAAAAAGTGATTTGCATTTATTTCTGCGTGCAGGCGGATGCTGCCTGTACCAGTGATTCAAGGAACAGGTTGAGCCTTACACAGCTGCTCGAGTGCTTTCCAAACAAACTGCGTGTGTCAACCAGGAGCTTGATGTTTTGGCGGCTGCACGGCCGTCGGAAGGGCACCACCCCGCAAACATTGGGGGCCATGAGGCTTGGTATTCACCTACCTGATCATGGGACAACTACGGTGGATTGAGGACAGTGACGCTTGTAGGGGCTCATCCAGAGCATTCAAGAAATGTGCTTCCATCTGAGGATTAATTTTGGACACTCCATTTCCCAGAAATCACCACAGTTCCATTCGGACAGCCCATCTGAGCGTGGCAGATATTAAATAGACGTTAAAAGCGATGGGGGAGTGTTCATCATGGTATTGCCTTTGAAGAAGTGAATAAAGGAAACGCGTCAGGCAAATAAGTGATTCGCATTTATTTCTGCTTGCAGGCGGATTCTGCCCGTACCAGTTATTCAAGGAACAGGTTGAGCCTTACGCAGCTGCTTGAGTTCTTTCCAAACTGCGTGTGTCAACCAGGAGCTATATATATATATATATATATATTCACTGAAAAAAACATAGGTTTCACACCAGTTATAGTCAGCTGGAAATTTTACTCGCATGAAACCATTGAAATTCCCACGTTATAGTTAGTTGGACTCACTATAACTTGCGCGTGCAATGCACTGCTGATGACGTCACATATTACATCACTCATGACATGGTCAGTGACATCACTCATGACATCACTGAGATGCACTGTCATGAATGTATTAGCCACACCTATACAAGTTCATTAGGCATGTTTTTAAATAGATGTTTACTGTTGCTTTTATTAGCATACGGTTGATCAGAGAACATGTCCCTATGGTTGTTGCTTATATTCTATAGCTTTGTGTGGTGTTGACTTTGGCTCGGATTAGTAATATTTATACATTTTTAATACATTTTTAATTATTTATGTATTTTAATCCAATCCATTCCGTTTGACTATATTTGTTGCAAAGTTTTACAAAAGTGAATTCACGTTTAACATTAGATGGTTTTTAGTGGCTGACAATGTTTTATTATAAAAAAAATTATTTATACAGTGAGGATTGTTGCAATACGTATTTAACATGTATTACGATCAGCTGATTGTACTTACAATTGATTTCACGCACAGTATTTTTTCTATGTTGTTTGCACGTCAGGCACATTTGCACTTTAAAATGGGTGGCCAGCCCCCTTGACTGTGTCATGTGATCAAGGCTCTTGGCAGCCGAAACGCGTCATGGCAGACTGGTGTTGGGTTTGATTAAAGAGTAAAACACCGCAAGATTGGGTCTCGTCTCTTCCTATTCGTTTGGCGGGATTGCTGAGCCAAGGTCGAAACTTACCGAAAGTATTTCCAGGATTGCTTCCCTGGACTTAACGAGACCCCTCCATGTTTGGGCGAGAGCGGCTTGAAGCTACGGTTCCAGGTTTCTGGAACATCTTTTCACAACTCCTCGAAGGAGACGCCGATGAAGCCCCAGGTGAGGCGGAGACTTCAGTGACGCTGTGGGGAAGAACGTGAGCGGTTCCGGGTCAGAGGTCGGCGGAGGTCGACAACGTACTCGGACTGCACTGGGAGTACCTACAGCAACGCCGGAGCCCCGGAGAATATCCTGTGTGGAGTGGCGCAGGGGTCGACTGCCCAGCATTGTCGGGTAGGAGCAAAAACATTCGACTTTCCCTGCTTCCCGAGTTTTGACCCAATACCAATACACCATGTCGGCAGACACAGTACGGGGGCGTGTGGAAGCCTCCAGGGGTATGTTCACAGACTCCCCGGCTGGAGGGTCCGCTTCTAGTGCAACTGCAGCCTCATTATCAGAACCCAGCAATAACATTACAGGACTTTTTAGGGCGTTAGAAAAATGCTACAAGAGGGAGCAGGCGAAATGGTGGGAACATAGCTCATTGTCCGGGTATTTGGAGGTAGGGAGGGTGCCGCGCGGTTTGAGAATAATGCTAGCACCCTCCTACGAAGATCCCGACCCCCAAATGCTCATTGATTGGGCTCAATGCAATTTGGACTACTCCAAACGCTTGATGCAGATACTCATTCAATATGCGGAAAGTGACAGAATTAAACTGCTGGCAGAAATAGAGAGATTGGAAGCTTAGGTCGCCGTGATTCCAAGCTCTACCGCTATTGACAAGTATCGCGCTGAGATGGAGGCGCGATTAAAACATGAAGAAGAAGTAATCAAGCGGCGAAAAGCCTATAAGTTTCAGCGCGATAGAGTGGATTATGAGCAAGGGCAGATTTTCACCTTTGTCCGGAGGTACGATAATCTAAAACAGCACCAACAGAAAGATGGCAATTATAGTTCCAATGCCGGGACGTCTGCTCAAGCGACCAGCAGTAGCATGTTGGAGACCTCTTCTTTATCTGGCAACAGTTCTCAAGTGGAAAGTGAATCAGATAACGAAGCGAAAAGAAACAAAAGGTCGGAGTTTCGCAAATTTACTCCTGCTCAGGAGTTAGCTGTTGTCCAACAAGACAGGAAACAAACCCTCCGCTCTGGCACACAGGGTGCAAACGCAAACAAGCCAATTACAAACGCGCAGAGAGGAGGAAATGCAACAAAAGGAGGCAGCGGAGGAGGAAGGCAGAGGAGACAAAGATCCAAATGGCAACACATTCAAACGCCGAAGTAGTTGTTGCTCAAACAGTGGTTAACTTAAGTGAGGTAGTGCTAACCGAGAAAGAAACTTCCATCTTGTCGTTAGGGTTATCCTACAGCGCCAAAAGTAACTTTGATTACGCGAGTACTCGCATTGATTTATTCAAATACGTGTGCAAACTTAAGTTAAAGAAATTCCACAAAACACGCAAAACCACCAGTACGACCTCCGTTACCCCCACCACCAATCCTGCAAATAAACTTGTATCTACAGGCCTAGCACTCACTCAAGAACTGTTAGAATTGCAGGAAGAGGAAGGTCTAACACCGGTGTTGGCTTTAGGTGGAGAACCAGCACCCATTCTTTGCTCAACGCCCTTCAAACCAAGATCAAAATTTTGCCCTTTAATGCTGAAGGACAATTTGGATATTTTTCATGATCGAGTGGCATTGGAATTGAAGAAATTGCAAATTAAAAGGGCCCATGCAAAAAAGAGGAAAATAAACTATTGTGACATGCAGTATCATACCCTGATAAAGAAATTGAAAGGGAATAAACATCTGGTCATCAGACAATCAGACAAGGGCGGAAACGTTGTGCTCTGGCCGAAAAAAAAGTACCTGGAGGAGGCACTGAAACAACTGAACGACAGGGAATGCTACAGGAGAACCAATGCTCAAGAAGTCCTAGCAGCCAAAAATGAGAATTACTCCAAATTGATGGCCTGGAGGAGTAAGGGTCTGCTCACTCTTGAAGAATTCAAATATCTCAAAAACGATCACCCGGTTACTCCTGTCATATATTTTATCCCTAAAATTCATAAAAACTATCATCAACCGCCAGGCAGGCCAATAATTTCGGCTAGGAACAGTCTTCTGGAGAATGTCAGTAAATACATTGACTTTTTCTTACAGGACTTTGTCAAGGCTCTTCCATCCTTTATACTTGACACAGGGGACTTACTGAACAAACTTTCCAACTTTGAATGGCAACCAACGTTTCTTCTGGTGTCCTTAGATGTTGCCTCCTTGTATACGAGCATTTATCACAAGGATGGAATTAGGGCAATCCAACACTTTCTTAACAAAAGACCAGTTGGATGTACAGAACATTCTAAAATGATAGTAGATATGATCTTGGCTTGCCTTAACCACAATGTGTTCCTCTTCTCTAACCAACTTTTTTTGCAGACCAGGGGGGTGGCCATGGGGGCCTGTTTTTCTCCCAGTTATGCCTGTCTCCATATGGGCTACTGGGAGGAGCAGGTCCTCATGGCGCATCACTCTGACATAATGAACACAAAGGTCAAATGTTGGTGGAGGTACATTGATGACCTTTTCTTTGTATGGGATGGTACTGCGGATGAAGTTAACGTCTTCATTGAACAACTCAATGCCAATAATGTAAATTTGCATTTCACCAGCACTGTCAGTGGCATGTCAATTGTTTTTCTTGACGTAGAAATCTTTATTCAAGAGGGCAAGTTACAAACTAGGCTATATAGAAAACCCACGGCCGGCAACTCGTTGTTGCATGCCCATAGCCACCACCCAGTCCATCTGATAAAGAGCATCCCTTACGGGGAGATGCTTCGCATCAGAAGAAACTGTAGTAATAACTCTGATTGCCTGGCTGCTCAATACGATTGCAGAAATAGATTTCTTTCCAGAGGATATGATACTCAAACAGTTGACAAGGCCATGAGAAGAGCTAACACCCAAGTCAGACAGCAATTGTTGGGTTCCCTTAAGGAAACAGTTAGGGCTCCCAAATCCGATGCATTACAAGAAACAAGACTGATAATGACCTACAGTAATCAACACAAGTCCATCCGCAAAATTGTTAAAGACAATTGGTTTTTAATTAGGAGTGACCCAATCGTAGGCAGTTTAGTGACCACCTCACCTAATATTACATACAGAAAGGCTAGATCAATGCAAACCAGTTTGGTCTCAAGCAGCCCAGAACTAGCCACGGGCTCGTGGCTAGGCGGTAGCAGAGGATTTTTGAAGTGCGCCACATGTAAAGCATGCAAGAATGGGGTCAGTAAATCTGAATTCATGATACCACTCTCCCCCACCCCCATTAAAATCAAAGAAAAACTGAACTGCAAATCAGAATTCGCAGTTTACATTTTAGAATGCCCATGTGGGCTACGCTACATGGGGAGCACCAGGCCCCAAGTATATAAGAGAATTCTGCAACATCTGAGGGCCATCACTAATGCCGATGCCCAATACCCTGTGGCCAGACACTTTGAACAAATCCACAACAAAAATCCCTCTGGTCTCACCTATTTTGTCATCGATAGCGTCCCTCCCCAAAGAAGGGGCGGTGACAGAGAAGGGCTATTACGTAAACTTGAGACCAGATATATTATTATGCTGGATTGCAAGATACCCAATGGTCTCAACAATAGTGAGGATTGCCATACTTATCTGTAGACTGGGTTCACCGAGTTTCTCTAAATCAGACACTGAGGCTGCGTCTTGCAGTAAGATATTGAATTTTTGCTGATTTCCATTATATTGTAATACATATTTTTAACAATTTTCTGAACTGCCCCTTCCCCTTCACACTGCCTTACCTTAATGTAACATATGATATTTTACAAATTCTTTATTAGGTCCCCTTTTTGGGATTTTTCACTGGTAGCACTTTAGATTACACTGATGTGCATAGTTACAATCTCTGCAGCTGATTTGCACTAAAACCATTGCTATTTTGCACAAATATATCAATTGCCCACAAGGGCAATACCTTAAGTCATGAATGTATTAGCCACACCTATACAAGTTCATTAGGCATGTTTTTAAATAGATGTTTACTGTTGCTTTTATTAGCATACGGTTGATCAGAGGACATGTCCCTATGGTTGTTGCTTATATTCTATAGCTTTGTGTGGTGTTGACTTTGGCTCGGATTAGTAATATTTATAAATTTTTAACACATTTTTAATTATTTATGTATTTTAATCCAATCCATTCCGTTTGACTATATTTGTTGCAAAGTTTTACAAAAGTGAATTCACGTTTAACATTAGATGTTTTTTAGTGGCTGACAATGTTTTATTATAAAAAAAAATTATTTATACAGTGAGGATTGTTGCAATACGTATTTAACATGTATTACGATCAGCTGATTGTACTTACAATTGACTTCACGCATAGTATTTTTTCTATGTTGTTTGCACGTCAGGCACATTTGCACTTTAAAATGGGTGGCCAGCCCCCTTGACTGTGTCATGTGATCAAGGCTCTTGGCAGCCGAAACGCGTCATGGCAGACTGGTGTTGGGTTTGATTAAAGAGTAAAACACCGCAAGATTGGGTCTCGTCTCTTCCTATTCGTTTGGCGGGATTGCTGAGCCAAGGTCGAAACTTACTGAATATATATATATGTAAACCACGCCGCAGATGAAGGGAATAGGTCCCGAAACGCGTCCGGCGTTCAGAACTTTGGAAGGGGACACTGCTGATTTTCCTGTGCTGGCAAGTTGTCAATAAAACCTTTTTGAACTTTCCCTGGGTTGTCTTACTCACTTGGAGCGAACCTGCATTGATTTGATATATATATATATATATACATATATATATATATATACATATTACCTACTGGCGGTCGCCAGTAGGTAGTTATAGTTAGGTTCGATTTCCATAGGGAAATCGCAACATTCTGTTATGTTATGTTATGTTAAATAATTTATACCGCGCACGTACACCGAAACGGTTTCTTGGCGCTCATAACAGACATAACAAGCCAGGGCCAGGGTATCATACTGCTCCAACTTTGAAGAGAAAAGTTTTTAAGGTTCTCCTAAATGACTCATAGGTAGGGCAGTGGCGGAAAGAAGAGGGGAGGGAATTCCAAAAGATGGGGCCGAGAGAAGAAAAGTTATTCTATTTGGAATAACTTTGGCGCCGGTTGAGGAATCAGCCTGAATTCTTCAGCAACTTTGCCTCGCGGCGCTCCGCTCCTTCCCTGAAAATTTGGGGGGCATTTGTCAAGCGGGGGCCGAGATAAAAGGGGGGTCCCAAAACGTGTTTTCCCCATGTTAATTTCCATAGGGCGGTCTGTCGCACTTTTAGCTCGAACGGCTGAATGGATTTTCACCAAACTTGGCAAAATTGTAGGGACTGGTAGCCCGATGTGCCTTTGCTATGTCTCAAGATATATGCTCCAGAGGATTTTGAGTAATTTAGGTTAAAAAAAATGTATATATCTAGAGCCGCGCCCCGGTACGGGTACCGGGGAGCGCTCCGGGCACGCCACGCGACTTGCGCACGGCAAGCTGATTGGTTCTCGGGTGTCTGTAAACATTCGAAACAGTCCGCTGCGGCCGCCATCTTGTGTCTCGGTAGGATTGAGACACAAGAGGTGGCAAAATCAAAGAGGGAAATGAGCAAAAGGGGGCAGGGTACACCCCCCCTGACCCCCTAGGTTTGATGTGGGGGCCATAAAAGGGTCCCGTGGGGCGAATTATTTTTTTTTTATTTTTTTCGATTTTTGCAGGGGGAGTGCCCGGTACGCGTACCGGGGAGCGTACCTGGGAGCGTACTACAGGTAAAACCCAGTGAAACAGGAAAATAATAATTCAAAGTGATTAGAGGTAGGGTAGCTCTGCATAGAGTTGTTGTGTTGTTTGGGTGTTTTAAGTACCAACATGTAGGTACCAATGTTGAGTCTTAAATTTAATGTAGACCGTTTCCTCTGTAGATATCTTGCATGTTGTTACAGAAGTTATTGTGCTATATGGAATCCATATCATAGTCTGTCAGGAAAGCAGAAAGAACATGGAGGCAGGAGATGAAAAAGAGATGTCAAATACACATTGGAGATAACATAGTGGGAGAAAGGAACTATCTATGAGCAAAATTACTATGTAACACAAAAAAGTTGCACAGTATACTATAAGTCTGACTTTACAATAAAATCAATTTGGTACTAGTTTAAGAATTATATATACAAATTAATAATGTCTCAAACAATTTTCAAATTATTAAATATAAATTTATTTTTGTGATTGTTTTTCAAAATTTAACAGAACTTCTAATATTTGACTGTCCGAAATGTCGTCATTTTCAGTGAACATAACTTCCAACATTTGAGTGTCCGAAATGTCCTTATTTTGAGTGAACATAACTTGCAACATTTGAGTGTCTGAAATGTCCTAATTTTGAAGGAGGAAATCTACAGATTGTACACATTGTAGTAGTTCATGGTCCCGTGATTCATCCATGAATTCAATGTCATTTGGTTCAAGGTTTTCTTGATTGGTCTCTGCAAGGACAATTTCAAATGACACTTTTTGTTCTCCTTCCATTTTGCCTGAAATTTGCATACAAAAAAAATATATATCAGTAGAGATAGGGCACTGTTGGGTTTAAGTTTAGATAGGTAGTTTTTAACAGTGAATTTATCTTTGGGCAGTGTATGGTATCAGACTGGAAGTAGAAATATAAAAAAGTGTATGTGATGAAACCTAAGTAAATTCATAATTATACAAGACAAGCCTAAATCCATCCATACCTATAACAGAGAAGTCTATCTAAATCTATAACTATTACAGAGGGATAGTATATAACTATCAGAAAAAGTTTTCCATATTAACTTAAAGTGCACAATATACTTCAGTTTTCAAAATTACAACTTACCTTTAAAAAGAAGTTGAAGTTATTAGTGAAAATCCTTTTGAAATGTACACCAAGAAGTAGTAGTCAAAATGGCTGTGTTTCCCTCTCTTTCTTTATATATATTCATGTACATAACCAATCAAATGTCAGGTAAAAAAAATAGAAAATGAAAGTAACATTTTAATTGGTTGTCAATTCTAACACTTCAGATGTGTTTTTGTGAAGTAATTTACCTCAGGGTATTTAGAGAGGTCTACAGGCTAAATGGCTGAATGGAATTCCACCAAATTTGGGAAAATGGTATGGATTGGTATGTAGTATGAGCTAATCTATATTTGGTGAAAGTGTCTCCAGTGGTTTTTATCTAAATTAACTTTTAACATTTTTTTGGGAGTGCTTCCCGGTGCGCGCCCCGGTGCGCGCCCCGGTACGCGTACCGGCAGCGCTACTCGAGTCCTCCATTTTGTGTTTTGGTAGATTTGAGACAGAAAATGGAGGACAAACAACGTTGGGAATGGGTATAAGGGGGCACAGTAGGCACTCCCTGACCCCCTAGGTTTTCTGAGGGGGTGTTAGGAGGCCCATATACGCCAAAAAAATATATATATATTTCGTTGGGTGAGCGCCCGGTACGCGTACCGGGGAGCGTACCGGGGAGCGTACTTTGGTGAAATTAGTGAAAATACTAATAAAAAGATAATTATTTGGAGTGATCAGAGGTAGGGTAGCTCTGAAAAGAGCTTTTGGGTTCTGTGGCAGATTTAGGTACCTACAAGTAGGTACCAATGCACAGTCTTAAATTCAGGAGGAATATTCTATTCCCTTCATCTGAGAAGTGCACACCATCTTCTCTGTAAATATCTTGCATGTTGTAACACAAGTTGTTGTTGTATATTGAACCCATTCCATAGTCTCTCATGTAAGCAGAAACAGATTTATTCACATGTTTCCGTGCTTTTTCAAATTGTGGACAAAATTGGTTGGACCACTTCCATTTCTGTCTTTGGCATATATTGGAATATACCAAGGCAGTTTGTGGAAAAAGTGCCATCAATTGATCAAAGGTGTCCTTTAAAAGCATTTCCAGACCTACACCAGTCAAAGTGCCCAAGTAATTTCCTCCACAGTGCACAATTAACAGGTCAGGGTGTGGCAAATGCAAAAAGGTTTTCACCAATGGAATCAATTGGTGACATTTTAATCCTCTGTGGCCAATCCATTTGATGTTCACATTTGATAAATCAAGGTTGTGAAAATTTCTGGTACTAGCATACCTTTGAGCCCAGTGGATATAGCTATGTCCAATAATCCAGACAGAATACATGGTGAGAGGAGATTCTGGTGCAGTCAGATGAAGTGTGGAAAAGAAATGGCAGTTGGAACAATAGGAGTTTGCAAAAAAAAATGTAGACTTTCAGTGCTTTTGAATCAGAAGCAATGATTGGTAGAATGAGATAGTTGAAAACTGAAAGTTAGGGTGCATGGTTGTGTTCTGTGTAAGAAGTAATTTGAATGGTTAAAAAAAATCATTTAAAGAAACCTTGCACCAGAAAAGCTGGTGTGTTGCAGGTCAAACATCCTTGCTGAGGTGATTTGCAACATTGTAGAATACACTTTTGAACCTGAGAGTTCAGTGAGGAGGGAGTTGCTATGGTAACAGGTAGAAAGGGCTGAGGGGGGGGAAGGGTGTTGGTTTGAAAATACAGAGGGAAGAGTTTTGATTGGTTACCATGAGCAATATGTGTGTAGAATTAGAGGTTTTCTGTGCCATTCATGGTTGCAGTGTCTGGAGAACATATCTTTTGCTCTGCTAAAGAAATATTGGTGTGTGTATCTGACACTGTTCTGAATCTCCTAAAGTATTTATAAAGGTGAGTTATGATTCATTTACTATACATAGAGACTTGTATACTCTATGGAGAAGATTTGGAAGCAAATTGTGGTTTTTTAATGTTGCTTTGTGTCATGCTTTTTGATAATGCTTGGTAAAAAGTTTTTACTGCATAGAGGAATTGTATTTTGTAAAATTGGGAAGTTTTAGTAGTGATATGGAATGCTTTTATTTGGGACCTGTGCTGTGTTTTTTAAATGTGATGTCAAAAACGATTTTGGGAAAAATAAATGGCTTTTAAATTTTTTAAAAGGAATAAAGAATGTGTGCATGTTTAAAGAAATATATTTGACCCTTTACAATGATGTTACCTGTGTTTTAACTCAGTGTAGGAAGCATATTGAGTTTGTTTGCATAGAGGAATTGTATTTTGTAAAATTGTGAAGCTCCATGTAAAAGTGTTTGCCTTAGTCTTATCCCTGTTGTGAGGCAGGTGCAAGATTTTGCCTCAGTCTTATCCCTGCTGTGAGGCAGATTATTGTAAATAGGATCTGTGCTGTGTTTCAAAAATGTGATGTCAAAAACGATTTTGGGGAAAATAAATGGTTTTTACATTTTTGAGTATAATGTGGCGCAAAGGTTTAAAAAGTGACGCATCTACCTACATGTGTCACTTTTTAAATATGGGGAAAAAAGGTACATGTTTGGGCTTTCCTGGGGAGCCTAGGTGGTGAGGCTTGTATCTAAGAGTGCAGTGGACTAGGCTTCATGAAGCATATCCCTGTCTGCATTCTTAGACACAGGTGTCAATTTGACTCTTTACAATGATGTTACCTGTGTTTTAAATCAGTGTAGGAAGCATATTGAGTTTGGTTGCATAGAGGAATTGTATTTTGTAAAATTGTGAAGCTCCATGTGAAAGTGTTTGCCTTAGTCTTATCCCTGTTGTGAGGCAGGTGCAAGATTTTGCCTCAGTCTTATCCCTGCTGTGAGGCAGATTATTGTAAATAGGATCTGTGCTGTGTTTCCTAAATGTGATGTCAAAAACGATTTTGGGGAAAATAAATGGTTTTTACATTTTTGAGTATAATGTGGCGCAAAGGTTTAAAAAGTGACGCATCTACCTAGATATGTCACTTTTTAAATATGGGGAAAAAAGGTACATGTTTGGGCTTTCCTGGGGAGCCTAGGTGGTGAGGCTTGTATCTAAGAGTGCAGTGGACTAGGCTTCATGAAGCATATCCCTGTCTGCATTCTTAGACACAGGTGTCAATTTGACTCTTTACAATGATGTTACCTGTGTTTTAACTCAGTGTAGGAAGCATATTGTGTTTGTTTGCATAGAGGAATTGTATTTTGTAAAATTGTGAAGCTCCATGTGAAAGCGTTTGCCTCAGTCTTATCCCTGTTGTGAGGCAGGTGGAAGATGTTGCCTCAGTCTTATCCCTGCTGTGAGGCAGATGATTGTACATAGGATCTGTACTGTGTTTCCTAAATGTGATGTCAAAAACGATTTTGGAGAAAATTAATGGTTTTTACATTTTTGAGTATAATGTGGTGCAGAGGTTTAAAAAGTGACGCATCTACCTACATGCGTCAATTTTTAAATATGGGGCAAAAAGGTACATGTTTGGCCTTTCCTGGGGAGCGTAGGTGGTGAGGCTTGTGCAAAAGAATGCAGTGGACTAGGCTTCATGAAGCCTATCCCCGACTGCAATCTTAGACACAGGTGTCAATTTGACTCTTTACAATGATGTTACCTGTGTTTTAACTTAGTGTAGGAAGCATATTGAGTTTGTTTGCATAGAGGAATTGTATTTTGTAAAATTGTGAAGCTCCATGTGAAAGCGTTTGCCTCAGTCTTATCCGTGTTGTGAGGCAGGTGCAAGATTTTGTCTCAGTCTTATCCCTGCTGTGAGGCAGATGATTGTACATAGGATCTGTGCTGTGTTTCCTAAATGTGATGTCAGAAACGATTTTGGGGAAAATAAATGGTTTTTAAATTTTTGAGTATAATGTGGTGCAGAGGTTTAAAAAGTGACGCATCTACCTACATGCGTTAATTTTTAAATATGGGGCAAAAAGGTACATGTTTGGGCTTTCCTGGGGAGCGTAGGTGGTGAGGCTTGTGTCTAAGAGTACAGTGGATTAGGCTTCATGAAGCCTATCTCTGCTGCATTCTTAGACACAGGTGTCAATTTGACTCTTTACAATGATGTTACCTGTGTTAAGTCAGTGTAGGAAGCATATTGAGTTTGTTTGCATAGAGGAATTGTATTTTGTAAAATAGTGAGGATTCAGTAATGACATGGAATGGTTGTACATAGGAACTGTGCTGTGTTTTCTAAATGTGATGTCAAAAACGATTTTGGGGAAAATAAATGGCTTTGACATTTTTGAGTATAATGTGGCGCAGAGATTTAAAAAGTGACGCATCTACCTACATGCGTCACTTTTTAAATATGGTGCAACAAGGCACATGTTTTATGACGCCAATGCGTCACAAAAAGTGACGCATCAGTAGTGCAAAACTGATGCATGGCTTTATAAATTAGGATCAATTGTGTCATCTGTGTTACCTGAGATTAGGAAATAGATTGTGTAGATGAGGTGAGACATGTCCAGAAGGACAGAGGAGGAGAGGTTTATGATCAAGACTGTAGTGGGAGAGAGGCCTTTCTCGGGAAGCATAGGTGGTGAAGCCTGTGTATAAGAGTGCAGTGGACTTAGACATAGGTCTCATCTTCTTTGTACTTGTGGACAGAGCTGTCTTCCACTATACTCTTCAATACAGGCCTCACCTTTTGGGCACCCCTGGAGAATCCTCACCTGATCTGTAACCCTGTGTAGATCGTTTGCTTTTTGTCATTGCTTTGTTGTTTGATAATAGTGGTCTATAATGTGCTATTTTTTTATTTAACACAGATTGAAATCCACATTTGAAGAGTAAGCAAACATGCCCACTAGGGTAAGGAAAAGAAAAGGATGTAACCGCGAAAAGTCAAAAACAGCAATGGAATTACAGCACTCTTCCACAACAAATACTTCAAAAAACAGGATCCAAGCTCCTGGTAAGACAACTAAGTCTTTCTTACGTAGCATATGTACTTTTAAAAAAAAAATGGACAGCATGAAGAAAAACAGAATGACAGAGTAAATTTGAAAAGGAAGGAGAGAACCTCAGAGAATCCTACAACTGGAGCAGGAGAGAATAATATGTATAGGAATAGAAGGCAGAATCAATTTAGAGACATTCGTAAACGAATGTTTCGCAATAGGGTGGTTTTAAATTTGTTAAAAAACATTAGGAAAGGTAAACAGAGAGCTGCTTTTTATAAGAAAAAGAAAAGTGTGGAGAAGATTGTTGATCAGGCTTTTGAAGTTAAGATAAATTATTTATTTTAGTAATCAATGGAATTAGGACACTTAACAAGACAATTGATGTTTTCAAATCAAACAGTAGATGGAAAAGAGTAATTAATCGGACTAATTTTTGTAAAGTTTTTTCGGGAGAATGGATGCACAGTTCAAGTTGTGAGCCATTTTTTAATGAGGAGATTTACTTCCAGGATAATGATTTAGTGCATGCAGTTGACACCAGTGGTCGAGCGTATGAAGTGAAAACCGGTTGTCCGATTGAAAAAGAGAAACTTGTGCCTAGAGAACTAGAAGAGGTGTTAAATGATGAAGTTTTAGGGAGACGTACTAAGGGTCCAGTGTACACTTGGAAGTGTAGTAGTATTTGTAGTGTGCGACAGGAGTCAATTGATTTGTTTTGTAATTTCTTACGTACATATAGTAAGAAAAGTATAAAGCAGAAAGTTAAGTTGTTGCAAGACTTAGATCCTTGCAGAGTGAGAGAAATCACAGGTTTGCAAGGCCATTCACTGGCTTGTCTTTCTAGAAAAGTCTGTCAGAGTGTTTTTCATCATTTTACGATGTTAGCAGTGCATCATACCAAAATGAGGAAATTAGTGAGAATGTTGTATTATGCAAAAAGTCCCGCACTTAAGCTTAAACAATTAAACAGTGCTCTTTTGCATGGAACTGAATTAGATGTGAAGAAGATTTGTGAAGAAATTGAGATTCGGTATTTTGGTGAAAAAGAGGACAGTGTAGAAATTGAGACAGAAATTCAAGGTAATGTGGAAGACAATGTACAGATTTTAAATACAGAAAAGTTTGAGCAGGAAATTACCAGGTTTAAGGTGAAATCAAGTGAAAGGCCAAATTTTACTTGTGTGTGTTGTCGACGGACTCATTATAAGATTCAGACTAGGTTAGTTGATTTATATGCAAAAAGTGAAAAGATGGATAATTATGAGTGGAAAGATTTAGCAACTTATTTGTGGGTGGAGAATTGTTTTGATTTGAGTTCTGATCAGCGTATTTGTAAATATTGTTATGATAAATTAAATCAAAACAGAATGCCTGCTAGAGCTGTTCATAATAATCTGGAGTTGGTAGACATTCCCCGTGAATTGATGGATTTAAATACATATGAGTCTATTTTGATTCAATGTGTCCATCCTTTTCAGGCAATTGTTCGCATGGAGCCTAAGATAGGGAAATTGCCTCCTACAGATTTGCAGAGAGGATTAAAGGGAAGAGTTGTTTATTTGCCCCTAGATTTAAAAAAAAATATTGATACAATTGGTATAGAAAAAGTAGAAGAGGAACCTTTAGTTATTCTAGTTAATGGGGATCCAACAAAGAGTAAAAAAATCTGGCAAGATTTAGTGGATGTTAGGAAAGTCAAAAAGGCAACGTTGTATTTAGTAAAAAACAATGAGTACTACAAAGATGTATGTGTTGCAGCAGAGGAAACAGCTGCAGATGAAGACAGTGATTGTTCAGGCGGACAAATTGAAAAAGTTGATGTGTCTAGAAGTGAAGAAATATATGAACATTATACTGTTCATCCTTTGCATTCCAAAGAAGTAATGGGGAATGCAATTGAATTGTTTCAAATGAAAGCAGCAAAAGGAAGTCCCATTAGTGTATGGGAAGAAAGTTTGGAAGCTCGTTGTTTTCCACAGCTATTTCCAACAGGTCGAGGTGGACGATATGACGATCGACCACTTCAAATTCCTGCATCTGAATACCGAACTGTAAGATTATATGCTGAAGATGCAAGGTTTCGTCAATGCATTCCCTATTTGTTTCATCTACTGTATGAAAGTGACTTGTCTGGGCTTTCTTATGCAGTAAACCATATTCTGAAAAGTGGAGCACATCTGCAAAATGTTTCGGCGAGGGACTTTATGGAGAAAGTGAATCTGCAAGATAATATTTTAGAATCTCATCTAATCAATCTCATGGCATGTCAGCCTGGTACAAATGAGTATTGGTACCGTCGCCATGGGGAATTGAAATGTATGCAAAGAAACTTAGGAACTCCTACATGGTTCCTCACTCTTAGCTGTGCCGAGTATGCATGGGAGGACTTACTTCAATTTCTACAAGAGGCCAATGCTAATATACAAAATATAGAATTCAAAACACCTGGAGAACTGTGTTCTTTGGATCCAGTGAATATATGCAGATATTTCAATCATAGATTTGAAGCTATGATGTCTTTTATTACCAACAAAAAAAATCCTCCCCTTGGAGAGGTTTTGGATTTCTTTTGGAGAAAGGAGTATCAAGCGAGAGGTGCTCCTCACATACATATGTTGTTATGGATTAAAGATGCACCCAAATTTGGAACAGATTCAGATGAGACAGTGATGAGCTTCATTGAAGAGTATTCAACATGTGCTGTTCCGAAAACTACCGAAGAAAACAATTTAAGGCAACAAGTTTTACGCTTTCAATCCCATCGTTGTGGAAAGTACTGTCGTCGAAAATTCAGAAACAAGGACAAGTTCTACACAAAATGTCGTTTCGGCTTTCCACGACCAGTGATTTCTAAAGGAAGAGTAAATAATTTGATGTCTTCTCTGCGACATACTGTGACGAGAAAATCACCAAAAAATACATACAATTTAAAAAGAAACGAAGAGTCCAAGTACATCAACGACTACACCCCAGTGATTTTGTCCATGTGGAATGCTAACATGGATATTCAATTCGTTGCTGACAACTCTATTGCTGTGGCTCGATATGTGACGTCTTACATCACAAAAAAAGAAAAGACAGAACTGAAGGAAATGTGGGAGGACAATTCACATGAAAAGAGCCTAAGCAAGAAATTATACAGTTACAGTCTGAAGATGTTGTCGCATCGAGAAATTGGAGCATATGAATGTTCTGATCGATTGTCGTCAGCAAGTCTCTATGTCAAATCTAGAACCATCATTTGGGTGAGTCTAGGTCTTGCTGCAACACGAAATCGAGTTTTGAAATCTGTACAAGAGATAGAGTATTTGGCGGAGAAAGAACCAGAAAGTAGAGATATTTTGAAGACAAACATGTTGGATACATACTATCCAAATAGAAGTCCTCACCTTGAGAACGTTTGTCTATATGAAGTTCTGCAAAGATATATTTATAAGAGGAACATCAGAGAAGATATCAATAATGGAATATATGGAATCATTGGATGTGAATGATGTCTAGTGAAACAGAAAAAAAGGCAATTGATTAATCATCGAAAATTGAGTTGTGAAAATCCAGACAAAAGAGAATTTTACTATTTGGCTCTTTTGCAACTCTTTAAACCATGGCGAGAAGAAGAGGAACTACTTGGAGATTTTCTCTGTTATGAAGACTCTTTTAATGCTACGAAGGATACCATAGAATGTCCTGTTTTTCCCAATTATCTGCAAATGTTGAATGAAGAAATAGAGCAAGAATCAACAATTGCTGCAGAGATTGCGAGAGATAGTTCTCAAGGCAGTCAGAGTTCTGCTTCATTGAGTCAGGATCCACTAGGAGGACCAATTATCCAAAATGAAGCTGCCACTGCCATGGATGAAGTGGAAAGAGCTATGGAGCAAGCTCAAGAGGATGTAATTCATTTAGAAGATTTGGTGAAACAATTAAACCTTGAGCAGAAAATGATATATGACGAAGTCACAGAACAGGTTGAACATGGATTGAGTCATGAGAAGAAAGAGTGCTCATGTACATCATTTAAGCCTGTCCGACTGTACGGGAGTGGAGAAGCAGGAACTGGAAAAAGTTTTCTGATTAAAGCAATTGCATCTTATCTGCAGAAAAGGACTGAATCACCGCTGTCTTGTGTTGTTACCGCTCCAAATGGGCTGGCAGCACATAATATTAAAGGGATTACTTTACATCGTTTACTGATGCTGCCAGTGGAGCCTGATAACAAATTGCAATATCACAAGCTATCTGGAGATGCGTGTTCCGAAGTTTCGAGAGTCCTGAAGAAAATGAAACTTCTTATCATTGATGAAGTAAGCATGGTGTCAAATATAATGCTTGCTTTTGTGCATTTGAGAATGCAAGAAATTCTTAGAACAGACTATGATGTTTTAATTGGAGGAAAACATATTTTTGTTTTTGGAGATCTTCTGCAGTTGACTCCAGTGAAAGGACAACCTGTGTTCAAAATGCTCACACATGAAGATACCAGGAAGTGCCTAGGAAGCATTGGAAACGTTAATATATGGTTAAACTTCAAATATGCAGAACTGCTTCAAAATATGCGGCAGGGAAAGGATGAAGATTATAAAAATATTTTACAAGATGTAAGAGTAGGAAAAATAAGTCAGCAAGGGAAAGAAGCTTTACATGGACGGTTAATTTCTAATTTGTACCCAAATGAAAACATTCTTCCAGAGAATATTTTTAAGAAAATTAACGAGAAGAAATCTGCCATATGTTTGATGCCTACTCTGAAAGAATGTTCCATGTTCAACAACAAAATGCTGGAGTTAGAAAATGAAGAGATAGTGAAACTGGAAGCTATAGATAAAATAGAGCATATGGGAGCAACAATTATTTTGTCAGAACATTTGAAATCAAAATTGGATTCATTGGAGAAGACTATATCTAAAACTGCTGGTTTTGAAAAGACTCTGAATGTGTGTTTAAATTGTCGTATTATTTTGAGAAGGAATTTAAATGTTGAAAGAGGTCTGGTAAATGGAGCAATGGGTCATGTTATTGGTTTTGTGAATTACAAAAATAGAGATGGAATTGAAATTTAAAAAATTAAATTTGATGGCATTGACGAAATAGAACAAATTTGTCGTTGTTCAGCTAGATTTTTGCTTGTGAAAGACTTATATGTTCGCCGAACACAGTTTCCTGTTTGTTTGGCATATGCAGTGACAATTCATAAATCTCAAGGTTTAAGTGTAGATAGTGCTTTGGTGAACATTGGAAGTTCTGTGTTTAAAGAGGGTATGGCATATGTGGTATTATCACGAGTGAGAACTTTATCAGGATTAATGTAGTAGTTAATGTTGTTTTTTTTCTTCAAAATTTACAAGAACAGATTGTCGAAAATCGGGATCAAACATTGTGCTGTTTATTGAATTCTATGTTAGAGAAATGTAGTAGTGATAGAGGAAAAATAGAAAGTGTTTCAGCAATTAGGAATCTTGTAGACATATGTTCAGGTCAAAATCAATTTTCACAGATAATTCAGCAGGATTGTCAGGAATTTTTAATGTATATGTTTGATGTATTGGAAGATGAAGGAGTAGATATAAAAAATCTTTTTAATCTTTCTTATCAATGGCAACATGACTGTGATAACTGTGCTTCATCAAGTAGTACTAGAATAGACAGTGAAAGATTTATATATTTGACTTTACCAGACTGCAAATCAGTGCCTTTTAATAATCTAGTTAAAGCAGCTGATCACAATATGGTGTGTACCCAATGTAAGTCTACAATGCTGTCCACATTATTTCTACAAAATTATGGTCACTATGTCATTTTAATGTTCCAACGATGTAGACCTGATGGAACTAAATTGACAACTTCTATTAAAAATGTCGTGGCTTCACAGTTATCGATATCAGGAAGAACCTTTGCAACTGTAGCTATTATTTTTCATGATGATCCTTCTACAACATCAGGGCATTACACATGCTATTTAAAAACGTCTAAAGGTTGGACCCAATGTAACGGCACTCATTTGACTTTCAAACAACGTTTGCCTTTTGGCTTTATAAATTCATACCTAGTGTTTTTACAGCCAAAATTTAGGTAAAAGTAATTGGCATATGAAGACGGGAGTAGTTCATAAAGGTTATTTTGCTGTTTAAAAATATATTCTGAGTAAAAGTGTTCCAGGCAATATAAAAAATTGACTTGTCATATAGGTACTGTAATTGGATCTCATAATAAGTGAAGTTAGTATTATACAAAATGATGAACATGAGTGAGTCAGAGATGGTTTTAGAAATATTTAAATATTGTAAAAATGTTGTAGAGCCTTTCTTTCAGAACGTCGGGAAAAAGATCATTTCAGAGTGCCTTAGAATTAATTTGAACATATACTCATACATCTGACACTATTTAGCCAAATGGAAAGGTGCAGGAATGAGTAAAGATTCATGACTGAAAAAAGGAGTACATGAAAATATTGAAAATATTTCAGATGTTCTTGGAGCTTTTCTTCTAGAAAGTCGATGAAATGGATTTTTAAGTGAACAGCAAAGTACTTTCCAACGAGAAAAGGACCACCATGATACAGTATTTGGCCTCAAGGAAAAGTAAGTCAATCTAACTTTAGCGTACATTTGTCATTTGTCAGTATCTAAGGGTTTTTTCAAAACACAATCTTTTAGATTGTGGTTTTTTTCCCGCTGTCATATGATGAGTAATTTGAACTCACTCTTTTAAGTGAAATTCAATATATTCTGAGAACAGCAAAAATAAACTTTGTAACATGTTGTACAAGTTATTTTATACTTTGGATTGTGTAAATTAAATTGTATTCCCATTCTCTGACATTTACTTTCCTTTTTCCATCCTCTTTCAGCTCTTTTTACTCACTTATAATGTCTTTCTCTCACTCTCTGTAACCCCCGTTCCCTTACTCCACTTCTTTGACAACCCCTCATTTTCATTTCAACTGTGTGTATCCCGTCTCTCCCTTGCATAACTTTTCAGCTTTCAGTCTTTCTGCTTTACTTCTCTTTTCCGTATTTTCCTCCTTTGCTCTTTTAGTAATTCCTGTTTACTCACTCAGCAGTATTATTGCACTCTATCACTATAAATCACCCACTCTCCTTAGCTTATCTTTGTTTGCTCCTTACTTTTGACCTCTTCTCTCTGTTTTTCGTTCACTACTTCTATGTCCTCAGTGCCTCACTCTACTTGTGTTATGTTCACTTGTGTTTATCTACCTTCTATCACTTCTTTTACAACGACTTCACTGCTCCTTTCTCATCGTTCTTCATCCCATTTCTTTTACTCTGGTTCCATTACTATCCCTCATTTCCTTTCTTTCAATGTCCTTCTCTTTACTTTCATCACCGAATCACTTTCTCTCAGTACCAATGTTTTAGTTGTCTTCTCCTCTCTTTCCTTCTTTTTGCTCACTTACTCATTTCCTTTTCTCACTCATTGTACTCCACCTCACTCAGTTTTTCTCTTAGTGTGTCTACCTTATATATTTCTCAGTCCATTTTCCTCAATCGTTGTATATTATTCTGTCTCCCTTCATCCTTTCACTCTATGACTGTTCTTCATTTACTCTCAGTTATCTTGTATTCCTCATTCTTCTAAATGCATCCTTAATTAGACTGTTTTCTGTCTCAGTCATTATCTTTTTACTTACTACTGTTTCCTGATTTAGTTTTGGTAACTCACATTGTTTTAGTATCTTTCTTACCTTCATTTCATTTCTCTGTTCTTCTCTCTTTTTCTCAGTGAATATATATGCCTTACTCTTTGTAATTTGCTCTCCTTCTATTTCTTTTTCCCTCTTTTTGTCCTTCTACCTTAGTTTATTTCCCTTTCTGTGTTCTTCACTCTAACTTTATTTCTAAATAGAGTGTTATGATTTCTAACCTCTTCATTTGGATCTTTTAATTTAAAATACATATTTTACTAATTATAACTTATTTTTTCTTCTCTCTTTCACAGATACAAAGTGTAGTTAAAATATTTAATTGAAATTATATTTATTATATGGTAAGTATGACTAAACAAATGTAGTTTGTGATCACCCTTTGCTTTAAGCTCACTAACATTTTCTTAATCTACCACACTCCTGTGTCTTTACTCTGCTTCCCTCACTTATTCTTATTCTACATGTTTACTCCCCTTTTCCGATTTCCCATCTCATATTCAACTTCTTTCAATCACTTTTCTTTACTTCACTTACCCTCTAATCTCTTCCTTTGCTTCTTCACTCATTCTCTTTTTCTTAATTATTTACCTTACTCCTACACATACACCTCATCCCCCTTCCAACACATACACACACCTGTAACATACACACCACACACACCACACACACACCTCATACACACAAAAAATCCTTCCACACACACTCCTCAAACACACACACACACATTCCATACACACACATACATCGCATATATTTACACCCACACACATACATTCCTCACACATATTTCACACACCCTCACCTCCACCCACACCGAAATACCCCACACAGCCACACCCATAGACACACCTTACACACCCACACTGCGACCTACACCCACTGACTTCCTATAAGTCACACACACTGCATTACTTATCTTTTTTTGCTGTTTTACTCAAGCCCATTCAGGTACTGTTTCCTTTACTCTCTTTGTCCTTTCTCTTTGTCACTCCACATGTGTTTTCGTAATTCAATTTTCTCCCTCTTTCACCCCTCTTTACTTATACTACCTGGTCTTTACTCACTTTCCCTCATTGTTCTTTATTTATCGTGATTCTGCCACTACCCTTCATTCTCCATTTTTTACTGTCTTTTCTTTTTCATTAAACAGCCAATCACAGTCTCACACTATCTCTACTTTAGTGTTCTTCCTCTCTCTTCCTTTCTTTCGCTCCTTTAGTCATTTAACTTTTTTCACTTTCATCCAATTACACCTTCTCAATTTTTTACTATGTAATAAACAATCCCTCTGTGGACATCTTGTAGCTCTTTTTCTCTTAACATAACTCTGTTTGTGTCCTTTCCTCATGCTAACTGCTTCATTAAATTTTTTTTCCTTTTTTTTTGGGGGGGGCGCGCCCCGGTACGCGTACCCTAAGGACATTGCGCTTTCCCGTGCGCTCACCGGCAGCGCCCCGGGGTAAAAAAAAATAAAAAATTGACAATATAAAATTCGCTTTAAAATGTATTATTTTTTATAACTATAAATATTTGCTATTAAAAAAAACATTGAAATTCACTGAAAAAACCATAGGTTTCACACCAGTTATAGTTAGGAATTAGCATTTAAAAAACCTATGAAATTCACTGAAAAAACCATAGGTTTCACACCAGTTATAGTTAGGAATTAGCATTTAAAAAACCTATTAAATTCACTGAAAAAACCATAGGTTTGACACCAGTTATAGTTAGCTGGAAATTGTACTCGCATAAAACCAATGAAATTCCCACGTTATAGTTAGTTGGACTCACTATAAATTGCGCGTGCAATGCACTGCTGATGACGTCACATATTACATCACTCATGACATGGTCAGTGACATCACTCATGACATCACTGATGACACCATCCAGTGAATGTGTGTCTTTCCGAGAAATAAATATGTGTTATATATGTATATGTAAAAGTTGATGGAAGAATAAATGTTTAAATAAGTGTTTAGATGTTTTAAAAAAAAATAATTTGATTGGTTAACTGGCTTATTAAGTGTATCTTAGGCAATACATATATTAGTGAGTAATGTTTAAATATTTAAATATAAGGATTAGTGTTTCACTTTCTGTATAAGTGGCTGCATGGGTTGGTGAGTAGCTACATGTGTATATATATGGGTTATTAGATGTTTGTTTTAGTATCAGTATGAGTGTTTGTATGGTTTGGTGGGGGTATTACTTAGCACATAGATGCATGAATAACAGACTCTGTATGTGTTTTGAAGACAGCATATGTGCAGGACTGTATGGATGGATGAGTGTGTATATGTGTGTGTTAGTGAGTGAATGACTGTTTCACTAGTGTCTTTATCAGTAACTAAATATGTTTTAATCTAGTATAGGTGAATATTGATGTATGTAAGTGAGTATATGTGAGAGTATGGGATTGTAAAAGTTCCTGTTTAAATAAGTATGTGTTTCTATAAGTGATTGTTTAAGAGAATACATATGTGTAAATTTCCTTAGAAGTAAGGTGGTAGTGTGTGTATAGCTCTATATGCAAATAAATGGATGTTCAACAGTTTATTTGCATGTGTCAGTATATGTGTGAGTAACTTTTGGATGACTGTCGGTGTGTAACAGGATGTATAGGTGTATTACTACATATGATGAGTGAGTATATGTATGAGTGAGTATATAGAACTGTTGGTGAATGAGTGGATGTGTATATAGATGGTGGAATTACTAAATTGGTTGTTGTAAGTGGTATGGGTATCTCCATTTTTTTCAAAATGTTAGTTTCTATTTTTGAATATGTGTTTCAAGGCTAACATTACAGTGAAAGGAGGTCTATCACTCTGTCACAAGGATGGTGTCATCAGTGATGTCATGAGTGATGTCACTGACCATGTCATGAGTGATGTAATATGTGACGTCATCAGCAGTGCATTGCACGCGCAAGTTATAGTGAGTCCAACTAACTATAACGTGGGAATTTCATTGGTTTTATGCGAGTAAAATTTCCAGCTAACTATAACTGGTGTCAAACCTATGGTTTTTTCAGTGAATATATATATATATACATATACTGGATGGTAAGAATTAAACTACAGGTTCCATAATGCCTCACTATGTAATCATTGTGAAAACCCATTTAAGGGCTAAATGACATTGAAATCAAGAACGGCAAATGATTTGGTTTCCTGTGAGCACGGACTGCAAGCGCTCTTCCTCCTTTGAAAAAGGCCGAAGTTCAGGCCGAAATGCATTAGGATTATTGTAAGTGCTCTGAATAAATAACAAGGTTGTTCCCACGAAGTGTGCGGCTCATTCTTTCCGGCTCGGGAAGGTTTGATGGAATATATACATATAAACCTGGTATATATATATATATATACCAGGTTATATAGAAAACCGGCAGCCGGCAAATCTGTTCTGCATGCAGAAAGCTACCACCCCGAAAGTCTGCAGTCATAATTTTACAATACCTAAGTTACCTTTATGAATCAGGCCCCAAGCGAGCTAACATAGGCTATGTAAGCATGAAAAAAATTGAATATGCAAGTGGATTAGCTGTGTAAAATGAGGAATGATTTTTAATATGCATGCTCATGCTCGTGCACCTTCAATCCATTGCTTTCCCCGCAAATATGAATTTAATTACAGCAGCTACAGACAAAACCACATGTATTAATGTGCGTGCCTCAGCCTGTGTGCTATTTAAATTTGTCAGGTGTAAAAAATCATCATGACTAAGTTCCAGTTCAAGTAGACTCCTAGTTGTGTGGGTTTGATGTAAATTATTGATAAATACTGGATTGCGTTTTTCTCATCTGTGACATTATACCAATACAGTATGAATAATGCAACGTGGCCTGCATCTGTAGCTGCATAGGTTTCCTTGCAGATGGGCAAGTAAATTAAGCCCTTCATTATTATTTCAAGCTGAGCTAGTCTCATGCTGTAATCTGTTTTAATAATTGGTCATTGATGCATGCACGTTATTCCAGTTCAGTAGATTTGTAACAACCTTCTAATTCACATAGGTATTGGTTTTTTTTTCGATTGATCCAACTAATTATGCTCTACTGTTTTGAAACTCATTAAAAGTTTTCATTTCACTTGCATTCAAAATAACGAGTAATCTATGCAATGCATGCTAATGGCACTTGTTGCCAGTGTTTGTTCCGGTTGCTATTCTCTCTGCGTTCCTTTTAGTGTGCAATCATGTGGATGGTCTCACCAGCACACAAGTAATTTCAGGTCACACATCCCAACTTCTGGCGGTATAATCGTCCTTCATTATCATGAGAGGCTGTCTGTGTTTATTGCAGAGCATTTGAGATAAATGTCTCATTACCTTTCCTACCGAATCCTAGGTGCCAGCGAGATCATCTCCATATTGGCGAATGATGTTTTGCTCGAACAGAATAATTACAACTGCTTTCAGCATATAATATTGAATCTTTGAAGAATGTGATTTACAGTGTGTGTACGTTCGCAATTAAAAACATACATTAGTAAATGATGTATCTCTTCAGACGCATGTGGCTTGATTGCCGTAATTCCCACTTCTCTTCCTCTGCAACCTTTCTAAGGTACTAGTCTCTTGAGTAGTAAGAGAGTAATTAGAGTTTGGCAGAGCTGAGGAACCTTCATAAAATGTTGTTTCTCCATGCCAGTCAAACTCGAAATTCCCTTACCCCACTTAGAGTTAGAGGAGTCACGAGATTTCTGAAGTAGAACATCTGTTGGCAGGGCCAGTGCAAACCGTTCATCTTTAACTGACAGCCCCTACAGTCCCTAGGCCCCTCCCCTGGACTGCAATGTGAAACATGACTGTCCGCCCCAAGGAATTCAATTAATTGCCATTCGTGCATCTGGGTCCTTGATTGTTTGGATTTCAATAAATGAAAACAGTTTTGGGAGTTTGTTATTGAAAAACACATAGAAATGATGAACTGGGCAAAACAACATGGCAGGAGCTTGGCATTCCCGGCAACCTCCAGTAGAGAGGGCGATGGCTGCATTGCAGGGTTCGGATCCCTTCCAGGCAGTCCGAGAGCTCTAAGTAGCCTGGGAGGCCCTTGGCCAGCTGAGCAGTGGACATGACCTCCACTGACCTGGCAGGTTAGATGTCCACCTTCGAAGGGCTAAATGAAGCCTTATGTTTTCCACTTTCCCTAAGTGTCAGTCGTACTGCTTCTTTGGTGGAAATGATTGTTCAGGATCTAAATATGATTGCTGCAGAAGACTGTTCTTTTCTTCTGCAGGTCGCAGAATTTCAACAAAATACAAGACATAAGTGAAAGATTGCACCTGCTGTAGGGATCAGAGGCTCTTTTCTCAGAGATCTGTTTATACAATTAAGGCCACAAGTTGCACTCTCAGGGGCAAGATTTACAAGAAACTGACGCATCTATATAGATGCATCAGTTTCCCTGCACCTGAGTGAAAACCCATGTGCCGTATATACAATATGGTGCACTGTGGTGCAAGGATTGACAGATGCATCAGAAATTCTGACGCTTCTGTTGGTGGAAAAGTCATGCTTTGTTGGATTCGTGTCGCAAGCACGACGGAACTCCAGCAATGCGTGTTGTGGCCTATTTCTAATACATTGCATCACTCCTTACGCCTGCTTGATGGAGGCGTAAGGTTTTGACGCAGTGGCATCCTACAAGCCATGCAGTGAAATCTTGTAGATTTCACTGCATCACTTTTACGATGCTTTCCTGTGTGGGAACGCATACCCTGCATACATTATACCTGATGCAGGTATAATGTCACGCATGGCTTTACAACGTGACGCATCTCCCAAGATGCGTCACGTGAATTTGCTGCATTTGTTATGCCACACTTGAATCACAAAAGCGACGCAACTGCGGCGTAAAAGTGATGCAAGGGGCTTGTGAATCTGCCCCTGGATCAGTAAGTTTGCTACTGAAATCATAATATAGCTAACAGGTCAAAGGTTTCAGTACAATTTCGGTGAAAGCCTTTCTCGTCAATAAAATAAGAATCTTTGTCTTGAGACACATTAAAACTTTTTTTAAAAGCCAATGGTAATTCAATATGCTGTGTGTGCTATGTAATGTTTGAACTAATGTCATGACGTGGATGCGAGTGAGGAGTTGCTAAAGCCTGTTGAGAACAAAACAGTACACCCTTGACCAATAAAACTGCATTCTGATAAAACCATTTTGTTGGAGTGCAATATACTTTCAGATATTACTGATATTATTAACACATAGTAATTTGTAAACAGTCACTTTCAGCATTGTGACCCTCACAGACTACTCTCTCTAGCACCACCCACTCTAGGTCTTTGGGATCATGCCCCATCTCACTGAAGTGTTGTACCAGTCTTGTGGTCAGCTTTTTTGCTCTTAAAGTGCTGAGGTGTTCCTGTATTCGGACTTTCACCTTTCTCGATGTAAGTCCAATATACCTGGTAAGATGCCAGATTCTCCCATTTCTCAGGGTAACTGCCTTTGTGGTTTTTGTCAAACTGAATACTGAGCAGCTGGTGCAAGGATGGTGGCCGGCTGGTAACCTGTCAACATGTGGGGCATTTATGGTCCGGGTATGGACCAATTTGTCCTTCAAACTAGTTGCTCTTTTGAAGGCAAATCGTGGGGGTGGCATCTTCCCAATACTGGTATCGAGGATCGACCAGTGTTTCCTCACAATTTGTCTCAATTTGGTAGACAAGGGATCAAATGTTGTGACAACCGGTGTACTTTCCTGTTTGACATTCATGTGCCTTTCAAGAAGTGCCTCGCGGGGCGTGTTTAATGCACGTTTACGGGCTTGCTTCACAACCTTCTTTGGATAGGCCCTTGCGGTAATCTTCATAGCCAGGTCTTCAGATTGTTCCACAAATGCCTCGGTTGTGGAGCAATTGCGCCGATAACGCAAAAATTGCCCTACGGGAAGATTATCTCGCAAGGCTCGAGGGTGAAAAGATTGATAATGAAGCAGTGAATTCTTGTCAGTCTTTTTATGGTGTACAGTCGTAACCAGTTTCTGGTCAGCTGCCAAGATATCAACATCAAGGTATACTGCTGCTGCTTTGCTGATCGACCAAGTTAACTTCAGGCACTCATCTATCTGATTTAACCATGTTAGGAAGCCCAGGAGACGGTCCTCTGTACCTGTCCAGATACAGAGGACGTCGTCAATATACCTCCTCCACAGGGATATATGGTCCCTAAAAGGGTTGTTCTGATGGAGGACCACATTCACCTCAAACTGGCCCACATAAATGCAGGCCAGACTTGGGGCAAATGTGGCCCCCATAGAAGTCCCGGACACTTGCAAGTACAGTTGGTTTTTGTACTCAATTTTTTTTTTGTCAGTGCAAGTTCTATACATTGCATGACGAAAGTGGCGAGAGTGTCATAAAACCACTCCAGTTCCCCCAGAACCCGTGCTGCTGCCACCAGCGTGGCGTCCTGGGGGATACTGGTGTACAGTGACTCGATGTCAATAGTCACTAACAGTTGAGAATCAGGATCAAATTGGACTCCATCAAGAATGTTCAAAATGTCAGTAGTGTGCTGAACATAGGACTCCTGGGTTATCACTGCTTCACGTTGAAAGAAATCAGCAAATTGAGATAACCGCTCTAACACTGACTGGATACCCGAAACTATCGGGCGTCCAGGGGGCGGTCGTTGGGGCTTGTGGATCTTCGGCAAGATGTAAAATGCCGGAATGCGTGACTTTTTGTTGACAATAAAGTCCGCCTCTTTGGGTGTTATCCACTTCTTTTCTAAAGCATCAGCCACCATTCTCGTGATCGTCTCGAGTAAATCGGGCATGGGATCCCTGGCCAGGGGATGGTAATTAGTACGCACACTTAGTAGTCTCAGCACTTCTGCCTCGTAGTCACATGTGTTTAACACGACAACGGTGCCGCCCTTATCGGCTTGTTTTATAGTTAAAAGTGCATTATCTTGCAGGGTTTTGACAGCTTGCCAGTCCTGTTTGCTCATATTGCAACCATGATGTTGTTGTGGGGCTTGCTCCAGAGTGGCAATATCATGGAGCACCCTCTGTTCGAACACTACGACCTCTGGACCCAAAGAACCAGCCGGCGGACAGAAATTGGAAGGGCGGTGGAGATTCGTACTAAACACCGATGGATCAACTTTTTCTTTGTCTGAGAAGAACTTATACAGTTTGATCTTTCTCATCATCTCATGTAGTTCTAATCTGCAGGTGAATGAGTCATGATGCGGGGTGGGAACAAATCCCAATCCCTTGTTTAAAACCCTCATTTCTGCTGATGTCAGTATGTGGTTAGATAAATTTACCACAATATCACTCGGTGTTATGTATTCTCCCACCTGACTCATGACTGGCAAGTCCTGCCCCTGTTGCGAGTTATCCGTGAGGAGTACTGTTGCCAATTGGGCTGGAATTGTGCTCTGCCCCTTCCTCTTCCTCTGAAAGTTTGACTGCCTCCCCCTGTGTTCCTCTCTGGTTGTGACCTAAAAAAGACCTCAACAGAGCTCCTAGATCCTCGTCTGTCCTGGTATCTGGTGTAAAATTAACCCTGTTGGTATTCTGAGGGACCGAATGGTCCAGATTATGCTGCCTTGTTTGCCTTAATTCAATCTCTAACAGAATCAGTAAGGGCTGCTTTTAGTTCACCCACGGAGAAATTAAAGCGGATAGAGAAGAACATCCACTCTGAATTAGATTTTCGGCCAATTAACCAGCAAATGCCGACTAACTACCAGCACCTTCCACAAAGTAATAGTAATAGCGTCAGTGTGCAACCCTCTTCCTGCATTAAGACTCGATCTATAATTCAACCTTATCATACAGTGGGTGGTGGTTTGGGGGATCTGAAAAGGGCTGGCTTAAGCATCAATGCGGCCCATGGTGGCCCTCCTCCTTCCCTTCAACCCTCGTCTTCTTGACCTGAGTTGAATAGCGGTCCTACGATTCCATCTGTTCCCCCACATACTTCAACTCATACTGATCTAATTACTGTGGCTGACAGGTGCAATTATCCGGTAACACAAATTAACTGTTTAGAGCTTCCCCCTGCTGCCACCCCTTATGTAGTAATCCTAGCAAATGTCCCAGTTCTCACTATCTCTGCACATGAGTCTTGGGAATCCCTCAGGAATAAATCTCTAAACTGGCTTGACGCAAGGGTAGGGCTTGGGGGGCACTTTTCGCCGATCTAAAAATGATTAGGAGAGTAAGTTGGGTGGGTACAGGTAGTAAAACGTTAGAGGGTGATTGTGTTGTGCTTTCATTTACTTCCCTCAACTTGGTAAGTCTTATCCTTGAGAGTGCTAGTCTCCCCTCTCTTGCAACGAAGCAGATATTGGTCTTACCACTTGGTTTCCTCTATCAACACCCAGCCCCCGTAGAACAGCTGCCATATCCAGCAGATCCATCTTATCAGGGGTTTCGGCCAAAGTACCTATATCCAATTGAAACCCCTAACAGGTTTGATTGTCTCGCCACTTTAAATGGTATGGATTGACTAATGAAACCTGTGGAATCAAATAGGAAGAACCAGTCTGGCTCTGGGATTGTTACATCAGACAAGACGGGGTCCTTGGTATATCTAGATGAGGACTTGGTGCATTCAGTCAATATGGAGGGTGGCCTTGTGAGACATCCATCGCCAATGTTGTTAGCAGAATTTGGGCCCGGTACCTTCGCCACAGCCCTAAAGTTATTTATTGGAATGTGGCCGGTTTACGTCACAAACACCTCATTAACGAATGGGTTGAATTTATTTCCAATATTAATATTCTTTGTTTTCGGGAGACCAGGGCTGTTGAGCCCATCCATATAAATGGCTTTAAAACCTTCCACAGCCCAGCTATAGAGTCTAATCATGGGCGTTCTAAAGGGGGGTTGTGTATTTATGTTTCTAATATGCTTGCTCCCTCATGCTCTAAAGTGACTGTGAGAGTGAACCTTTTATCAAATTTTGTCTCTGGTGACTTCTGCCCACGCTACTTTAATTATTGTTAATTTTTATAATAATGTGCGCTCATCAGACATGCCAACAGTCCTTCAATCGTTAGATCAAGACTTAGAGAAGGTTTTTGACAGGAATTGTCGCGATCCAATTATTCTTTGAGGTGGTGACTTTAACATACGCACATGTGCGGTGACTACGAATTAGGCATGTGGTAGACAGCTCCTGATTTCTGCGAGACAACCCATTTTATTCACTCACCGTATGGGGATACCCTGAATCAGCTTATTTTTAAATACAACTTAGGGTTTTGTAACAATCTAGCTGTTTCACCAACCACAGTGAGGTGTACATACAGTGGTAGGGGGGACAATAGTGTGATAGACTTTCTACTGTTTTCTCAGTGTCATTCAACATTGGTCCTGGAGGTTATTGTGCATGATATTGCACTTAGTGATCATTATCCCCAAAGTTCCACGTTGAAGCTTGATTTTACCAGGCAAGTATGCGGTAAATCTAAAGCCCTTGTACAAGAGGAAACCGTGATCTCCCGCTGCAATGGGTACGCGTTAAAGTGGTCCCTTGTGGATCCTTCCAACTTCCTCGAAAAATTGGTTCAAAAAGAGAGGAATGCTTTTGAAGTGTGCAAAGATAAAACCACAGAGGCGCATAACTTCATCCTGGCATTTAACCAAATAAAAAAGGGTGTGGGTGAGGGCCTTTCTGCAAACCAGAAAATACGAAAGGCGGGCGTGTGTGGTTGGTTTGAATCAACATGTGCCAAAGCCCATAAAAACTTGAAATTAGCCTTAGCTGAACAACCTAGATCTGTAGGGAAAGTCCGGGAATGTAGATTGGCATACAAAGCGGCCATTAAACAACGGAAAAGAGCTTTGAAAGAGGATACCTGGAACAAGGTATTGGAGGCCAGCCAAAGTAAAGATAAGACCTCTTTTTCGCGTGTTATTAATTCACATTTCCATTACGCTTCAGATTCCCCAAGCGCAGAGATAACAGTTTCTGAGGATGCTTGGATAGCTCACTTTTCTAAATTATATTCCCCTAAGGAAGATCTGGTTGTTCCCACTGCTAGTGCCTTGCCACACAATGGAGTTCTATCTTTTGCTAATGCTTCCAAAAATACTGGCCCTTTAAATGAGTGCAAATATCCAGACTTTTCCCTGGACGAAGTCAGATTGACGCTGAAATAAAGCAAGGGGGGAAAGGCCCCAGGGCCCTACGGGAACCCTATTGACCTCTTTAATTTTAACATCGAGCTCTGGGGCCCTATCCTCATTTTGCTCTTTAAAGCCTGCCAAAGACCGTGTTTTTTTACCCACCTGACCTGAGTCACTTATCGTCCCTACTTTCAAGAAGGGTGATCGTAACAGCCCAGCGCAATACAGGACAATTTCCCTCTTGGATTGCCTGGTTAAGGATGCTGGTCGCATGCTCTTGGGACGCTTACAGGAGTGGGCGGAATCAAACAATATCTTCTTAGACCAACAGTACGGGTGCAGGGCAGGCAGTAAACCTAGACTTGTTTATTGGCAAGTATGTACACATGAAAGGTGTTAATCTTTTTTTAGTCTTTATTGATTTGTCTTCAGCTTTTGATTTGGTAGCTCACAATAAGTTATGGGCAATAATGAATAATATGGGCGTGGATGTTAAAATTGTGAACTTCTTAAGAGACTTGTACCCCCAAAGCAGAGGCAGAGTACATTACGGTCTTAATGGTACCTGTACTGAGACATTCTACATAGGAAGAGTGGTGCGGCAGGGATGCATAATGGCCCCTTCCTATTTAACCTCTATATAAACAGCATAGCAGATATACTGGCTAGTAAATGTGTAGATCTACCTCAGGTAGGACAAAGGCCTATTCCAGCACTATTTTATGCAGACGACGCTGTGTTAATGGCCCGTACTGCCATTGCCCTGCAGCGTCTGGTGGACGAATTTGCTCAGTATATGTCTAATTTGGGGTTAAAAATCAACATAAGTAAAACCATCGCCATGAAGATTGGTAAGAAGGCTACCGGCTGTCGCGACATTTTTATTGATGGTTCTACCATGCGGTTTACAGATTCCTACTCATATTTGGCCATTGTTTTTAATCAATCATGGCATTGGTAAGGGGCTATTAAATCAAGGCGACTCCATTTCATGAAAACAAAAACGGCCCTATCGAGTTTCGCTAGTCAGTGTGGCTTTAAACATCCAAAGGAGATGATCACTATTTATAATGTAAAGTGTAGATTGTCAGCCATGTATGGGGCTGAGCTTTGGGGTCTTAGAAAAATAGATATATTACAGCTTGAAGAAAATGCTTTTCTCAGGTCTCTCCTTGCACTCCCGAGAAGTAGCTCAACGTTTGTATGTCACTCTGAATTGGGTGCCCCCACTTAGCAGACTTAATTAGGATCCAACCTGTGCTAATATGGCACAAAATATGGTCATCTGAACACACTATTTTAAACCGAGCCATAATCGCCGACTGCCAAAAATCCCCTAAGGTTTTTAAAATTCCATGGCTCAAGTATGTTGTTATTGTTATTGTTATGTTAGATTTATATCGCGCCAAATCACTTACAGGTCTGTAGGCGCTCGGAAATCGATGGAATTTACACAATAACTTCATGCAACACAAAGAGGTAGTGTAGCAGCCAACTCACATTGCACCCAGAACCTTTCCAAACAGCAATGTTTTTACGGACTTTCTGAACGCAGGAGATTCACTTTTCTGCGTAGCCCCTCAAGCAGCTTATTCCATAGCTGAGGGACCAACACTGAGAAGGCTCTCCCTCCCTTGGTTACCAGTTTGTACCGAGGGCAAACCAGCAACTGAGAATCAGAAGATCTGAGTGTTCTTTTTGGGCTATACACTTTCAGACGGTCTCTGATGTAAACAGGTGCATGGCCATAAATTGCCTTATGGGCCGTGCATAGACTCTTAAACTCTACCCTCTCTTTTATGGGGAGCCAATGCAGGCTCTGTAGTAGGGGAGAAGCCTGTGTCCTTCTGGGGAGTCTAAAAATCAGTCGCGCCGCGTCGTTCATCACAACCTGCAGTCTATTAGTCAAAGTTTTGGGGAGGCCTAAATAAAGGGCATTCCCATAATCTATTCTTGAAATAATTGTCGCCGCTACAATTGTTCACAACATGGACTGAGAAAGAACGGGGGCTAGCTTGCGTAACTGCCTGATGATATTCGTGCAGCTCCCAACAACAGAGGAGATTTGGCTGCCCATTGACAAGTCACAGTCCAGCTTAATCCCCAAGCTCTTTACATTTGCGCTCGGCTTCGGAGTTGGCCCTAACTCCTGTGGCCAGTAGAGATCATATGTTCATAATTTCTTGGTAAACCTTGGGCAATCTGAACATTTTACTCTCCCTGAGAGTTTGGCCTTGAAGTTGAAATGCATCTCTTTTCTGGAAGTAATCAGATTAGCATCTGAAATCTGTAAACGTACGGTGTTGAGGAACCAACTGATTTTGACCAGTGTTTACATGCTACCATACTTAGTTAACATTTATAATTCTCGCGATCGGTTTGTGCTCACACGTTTTCGGCTGCATATTTTCCATCATTTAATCAGTTTTCCCATTGTTAACAATTGGTCAGCCAACCTGGGGAACTGTACGTGTGTTGATATTTCACCTCAGAATACTATGCACACTATATTCTTTTGTAAACACTTCTCATGTTTGAGACATAAATTCATAAAACCCTTGTTACTACAGTTGGGTTTCAGATACTGTTGTCCGGCATATACATATTTGTAAATGTTAACAGGCATTTTTACGTGCTTTGTAATGTCGCGTTTTTTGTTGACTGTTATAAATCATAGGAAGCAGCTGTAAATTGTAATTATATTATCGTGTTACAATGTTGGACCTTTTAATATTCTAAGTCTTCAATTTTTAAATAAGGATGAATTTTGTAAAATATTGTAGCCATGTATTTTTTAGCTTTTATGATTCAATTTGTGACTTCGAATAAAGCTTATTTTGACTGACTGACTGTCACATAAGATGCAAGTAACATGAGTTTCTCATCTCCTCAGAAGTTAATGCAAATAATACATTGTTGACAATTGTCTCCAACAGCTCCATCTCTTAGCTCCGGACTCTCTGGCAGAACCCAGAGAGCCCTCCTCCCACCCTACCGATCCGAAGCAACCAACCTCATCTGCGGCGTACCCCAGGGCTCATCCCTCAGCCTGATGCTGTTCAACATCTACATGGCCCCCCTCACACAAGTGGCCCGCCAACACGACCTGAACATCGTCTCCTATGCTGACGACACCCAGCTCATCCTCTCCCTTACCAAGGACCCGCATGCTGCCAAAACCAACCTCTTCGAGGGTATGAAGGTCGTCGCTAAGTGGATGAGGAGCAGCCGCCTGAAGCTGAACTCAGACAAGACGGAAGTCCTCATCCTCGGCCCTACCCCGTCCACCTGGGACGACTCCTGGTGGCCGACAACTCTAAGAACAGCACCGACGCCCACAGACCGTGCACGCAACTTGGGATTCATCCTCGACTCCTCCCTCTACATGTCCAAACAGGACAGCGCCGTCTCCTCCTCCTGCTACAACATCCTCCGCATGCTTCGCAGGATCTACAAGTGGATCCACAATCGAAACCAGAAGAACGGTGACCCAAGCCCTCGTCAACATCCGGCTGGACTATGGCAACGCACTTTACGCAGGAATTCTGACCACACACCTACAGCGACTACAACGCATCCAGAACGCCTCAGCCCGCCTGATCCTCAACCTCCTTTAAAGCAGCCACATCACCCCCCCACCTAAGAGACCTTCACTGGCTCCCCATCAACAAGAGGATCACCTTCAAGCTCCTCACCCATGCACACAAAGCACTCCACAACTCCAGACCAGCCTGCCTGAACAACAAACTCAACTTCTACACCCCCGCCCGCCAGCTCCGCTCTGCCAGCCTCGCCCTCGCCGCCGTCCCATGAATCCAACGTACCATCTCCGGAGGCAGATCCTTCTCCTTCCTCGCTGCCAAGACCTGGAACACCCTCCCCACCCACCTGCGGCAGACCCAGGACCTGCTCACCTTCAGGAAGCACTTCAAGACCTGGCTCTTCGAGCAGTGGCAGCAGCCCTCCCCCCCCCCCCTCAGCGCCTTGAGACCCTCACGGGTGAGTAGTGTGCTTTATAAGTTCTGTGATTGATTGATTGATTAGGTACGGTTGATACTTGTTAATAATTGTAGTTGAATGTGCCAAACACTCTTTCAAAATATCCAGGGCCATGTTTATGTAGAAGTGAAGAAACACAGTGCAGCAAGTCACCTTTCTACAATGCAGAAATGCACAGTATTTAACACAAAATAGAGCATTCCTGCATTTTCCTAGCTTTGACGCACAATGTGCTGCCTAGCATGAACGCAGGCACTCCTGCACCATGGTGCGGCGGAGCCTGTGTTGCCAGCAGGATTGTTTTTTGTGCAGGAAGGGATACATTTAAGCACAATAAAAGCCCTGGTGCAAATTCCTCAGAATGCAACACACACAGGAAGAGGAAAAAACAGGGAGAAATAAACATATGTGTGCCCTGAAATAAACATATTTCTCCTCGATGTGCCTCCCCTGGGAAAGCTTTTATATTTTAGCACATTCCCAGATCAATTTTAAATTTCAAACTTTATTTCGCATTGGAAATAAATAAATGCGTATAAAAGAATACTAATTTCTTACAAATAAAATCAGAAAATATTGTTACAGTGCTAATGCAGGTTGTAAATAAGATACTAAAATGTCTCTTTGGACGGTATATCAATTGATGTGTTGCCTGGGCCACCTCAAATAGACAAAAATAAATAAAAGGTCCAATTTACAAAAACTATTTGAAATTCAAATATTGTTAAAAGAATAAAAAAATTCTTTATAAAGTTATATGCAACAAGATCATAAAAAGCCAAAATGACAATATTACAAAATATATAGATTACTTTGATGCTACTTAATTTTTATAATCTACAAAACAACCTCCTAATATGGTGGCACAAATCGTTTAGTAATGTACCCTATATGTGTATGCAGGACCCGTCCATCAAACAAATTAACCCAAAATGTAACTTATAAAAGGGGGAACTACATTCAAAACACAGCACAGCATATAGTAGAATCGGAATGGGAGTTGAGTCTACCCAAGAGGTGTAATTGGTATTTTTTTATCAAGACCTCATTTAATTTGTTAGTATAAAGAGCAAATAAAAAGGGGGCCAAAACACACCTGTATTACTCCTTGTTCAATTTTAAACGATTTTGCGCATCCCATTTGTTTTCTGTAGCGAACCATAGCAGATGCATCTGTATATAGTTGCTTTATAAAATCAATTATCAAGTCCTCCACTCACATATCCTCCATGATAACCCATCATTTTCTGTATATCACACAATTAAATGCAGCTGATCCATAAAGGTCACATATAGTTGCCCCTACTAATGTCAGGTTGACGCACTGATCCAGAGTGCCCCTGCCCTTCCTAAAACTGTACTGAACTTCAGCAAGAATCTTCTTCTCCAGCACCCAATTTTCTAGTCTATTTTATAGTAATTGGCCCATAAGTTTTGCTCTTCTATCTATTAGGGAGATAGGACGATAGTTAGCTGATTAGAAGCCTCCCTTTTTTTGTAGACAGGTATTATCATTGATTGCTTCAAAGAGGGTAACAGCCCAGGTTTAGCTATTGAGTTAAAAACAATTGTCAGTAACTGAGACCATAGTGATTTATTTGCAAGGAAAATATCCAGTGGGATCCCGTCTGGCCCTGCAGCCTTCAGAATAGAGGGCTGTAAGAGAGCAAGCTCTATTTCTTCAGGATCAAAGGACATATATATATTTTATCCCTAGAATGAAGACAAACAGCAAGTGGCAACAGTTCTTCCAGCTGACAAAAAAAAGTCTGAATATGGGTTACCCATGTTTCCTCGTCTATATGGACATCCAAAGATGGTCTACCCTTATCTGTCAGAAAGGGGGAATTATTCACCTTCCAAAAGGCTGTGCTATCACTCCTTTATGAAGCTTGCTTTAGATGTTCCCAAGCCTCAGATTTTAACTGTTTCTATCTCTTTTCTTGGGTTGATTTATGGTGGGTCCTCAAGGTCTGAATAATGTCTTTATCTGCAGGATATGTTTTAGGGCTTTATAAAGATTCGCAGATGCTTCTGAACAATTCCTATCAAACCGACAGTATTGGGAAGTATCTTTAACATACATTGGGTAAGTAAGTTGTAGTCTAATATAAACCAGGATCTTTCCAAACGCTTCAATCAGCTATTTATCCTTTAACAGGGGGTCTTAGCATAACAAAACTTCCTTATAGTTTGAAGTTATGATATTAGAAACGAGGTTATCCTCATCTTCTTTATCCCATTGTAGGATATACGCATTTTTCCTTACAAGAATAAGTTTAGGAGGAAGTTTACCACCCCTTTTCCCATAAACTCCCCAAGCCAAAGAACATGAAAGAATGGCATGATCACTAAACTCTGTTATTTGAACCTCTATCTTGGTGATACTGAATTTTAGATTGTCACAAGTAACTATATAGTCAAACGCGGACCTACAATCTGTTCTTTGAAAGGTGGGAGTCAATTGTCTAGTATCTAGGTCTATCTTGTTTCGAAATTCTAGCTGAAAGGGCATCAAAAAGCTTTTAATAGCATTTCTGTGTAAAGTATGGATAAAGTGGCTAATTGGATCTTTCTTGTGGTCCACTCTCCTGCAAAGCTTGGATTCTTCTCTTGGACAACTTTTTATATAAAACGCACCAACCCAGATCAGTTGCAAAAGGTTTGTATGGTGGAAAATTAGGTCCTTTTTGGCCTTTCTTAAGTTCTCCACCACCAATGCTGGGTTATCGAAATCATTGATATAATAGTGTATTATCATTATATCCCAGGCATTGTAACCTTTTACAACCAGGATATGATAATAGGAAGAATTATTTGAAAAGGTCACAGTTTTTAGCATGATTGTGTTAGCTAATATTGTTAGTTTACCCCTTTTGGCTGTACCCTTTTTTGATGAAAGTGCTGGTGTTTGAAATTAATTGTAATCATTTATGTAAATGGGTACAATCTCCCATGTTTCTTGGATACATACGATCTGAACATTTAACAATTCTTTGTACCATTCTACATTATTTCTTTTTTTTGTTATATCCTGCGATATGCCATGACATTAGTGTATAATTGAGGCTTTTTCACAATTTCCTTTGCCTCGTCAGTGTGTAAGTCACTTATCAAAATTCCATCACTCAGACCCACCCATTTCTCACTATTTTCCCCACTTTGAACTCTATTTTGCTCACTCCCTCTTCGCTACAGGTGGTTAGTTGGTTGACTCGCGTAAGTTGAATTCTCAAGTCAATCACAGGAATCCAAGTTTTTAAATGAGAACAACCTATTTGAAGTAGTAATACCAATACTTTCTTTCAAAATATGCCAATTTCTACCTATAAAAGGCTCCATGGCAATCACTGGAGGTTGGCCTCTTAAAATGCTATGCAGTTTGTAGCAAGAAAGCCCAAAGGGACAGGGCATGTCTATGTAACTGCTGAAGGGGTTGAAGGAAGTTGAAGTAATAAATCGCCCACAATCTGAGAATTATTAAAGTTAAGAATAATACATTCGCCATCAGAAGACTTTAATGCTGGGCCTACCCATGGGCTCCTCCTGGCAATAATAAGATGATTCTTTATGAGGAACCCTGATCTAGCATGCTTTGTGAACCAATGCCATGCTTTAACCATAAGTTGCTCGGTGGAATCATATTGCATTGATCTTTAGAACGGGGCATTGACCAATATTAAAACAAAAGGGCAAGCCCCTTGCGGGGGATTGAGGCCCTGGGAGGTGGTCGGTATAGCTCTTAGTGCCACTAGAGGATCCCAAAAGAGCTGGAAATTAGAAAAGATTCCCAAGTAGGAGTAGCTTGGAACTTTCTTAACCACCCTGTTCGGTATCTTAAATACTCTGGGCCTTATTTATGAAGGCCTTGCGCCGCCGGTACGTCACTTTTTCCCATTTTAAAAGTGACGCACCGGCGGCGTAAGGCCTTCATAAATAAGGCCCTCTGGACTTAGTTCTATTGGGACCGCACACCAAAATATCTGATTTTTTATGGTTCAGTTTTTGGGTCAGAGAATCCATAAAACTACAAAGGCATCAAGGGATTTCTGTAAAATGTTTGGTGTCCTAGCTATAAGGACATCATCGCCCACATATAATAGTGTAGGGATAAAGTCACTCCCAACTTTGGGATAGTCCATTTTTTCCTTCAACAAGTGGGGCGCTAAACAATTTGTATGAATAAGAAACAAAAGAGTGGATAAAACACAGCCCTGTCTGACTCCTTTAATTGATGTTTTGGAGTCTGTTTTCTCACAATTTGGGCCGTACCTAATTCTCACTGTGATCTCAGAACGTAATCTACATAATGAAGTGACAAGTGGTTCCACAAACATACTGTTGGAAATTGGGTTTCTGATTGGCTAGGGTATGCTCCTAAGCCAGGCAGAACACACCACTCTAGTCAGGGTAAAGGAGTTCCACACCCAAAATAATCCCTGCTAACCCCATTGGAAGCTTGGCAGAGCATTCATGCTTATCCCAGAGGCAATGTGTAAAGTGTTTGCGCAACACACCCATCAGTAGCATACTAGACACCACAAAAATATCACCTGTATTATATATAAAACACATTTGACCACAATCACATTATTCACTTTGCCCACTGGGCAATTGTCATAAGAGTACGTAGAGTACATTGTAAACCACATAAATCACTTTGTCAATAGGCACTTGTCATAAAAAAAATTATATAAACCACAATCTGCCACAAATCACTTTGTCAACCAGGGAATTGTCACTGCATTACATAGGTCATAAGCATTGTGCAGTAATTGTCAAAATTTAGCCCACACTGACATATATCACAATTGAAATTATTACTGATAGGCTACAGGTGGTTTGCCTGCTAGGCAGCTGTCAGAGACATATACCATAATTCCCTAGGGAGAAAGTATCCCAGTAATAGCTGCAGAGGGCAATCCTTCTTCTCTGCGGCACCTACTGCAACGCTCTTTGTCCAGATCAGCAGGTGTTATTTCACTCTCTAACCAGAGAAGTATGGTAGCTACCCCCATTAACTATCTGGGTGCAGTAAAGGTCAAGACGTGACCGCGATCGGTCCTGATGGGAACCCTGCACCATTACGGTGCCCTATACACAGAACTTATGTGCTCTGCAGCGGCAGAAGGCTGTTGGGCTACTATCCCACGTACTGCGGTGGGCCCAACAGTGCTTCAGCAAAGGGGGCCAAACAGGACCTCCTTCAATGGTTAATTCCCCCTGCTTAGCTTACTGGCCTTGATGCTCAAACATTGGCATGTCTGATTTTTAGACCTGCTACCTTCTTTTTGGTGAATTGAGCTTTCCTGTTTTTCTGAACGTGCTGATCGGCTTTGGACTTTACTCGTTCTTCCTTGTTTTCTGACCGTCTTCTTCTTTTGGATTTCTGTGACGAAGTCTGAAAGGTACAAGAGGAACGTGTCTCAGTATCTTGATATCTGTCATGTTTTCTCAAATTATCCCTATTCCTGAGGTTATACCTCCTTTCAGAGGGCTCCTTATGAGGAGACCTGCTTCTGGATTGAGAACGCTTCTCTTTAGAAGTTTGTTTGGTGCTTTTCCACTTCTTTTTAGAAGGAGTAAGGGTGTTTTTAATAAAGACCTTTTCAGGACTTTGACAGTTGGGGTTTTACTGGTTTCCCACCCAGACTGTCTCTTCATATTTCTTCATAGGATTTTTCAATTATTATGGCTAGTTCTTGTGGTTGCTCAGTTACATCGAATCCCCTTAATTTCTGGTGGATTGCCACTGATGCTGCTTCCGCTTTAATATTAACTAATATTATTGCTGAGACCTGTTTGAAATCTTTCAGTAATTTCATACCTAAATTTAAAGCAGGCTCCGCCCCATGTTCGTTTTGAATCTGTTTCAGGACGTCAGGTATTACCGCCATAGACGGAACACCATGTGTTTTTGTATAGATTGCAGTGAAGGCTGTACCCCAAGTGTTGCAGTCCTCCAGATGTGGTGCGATCCCCATTGGTAAGCAGATTGTTAAAATTCTGTTTCTCATGAGGGGTAGTATTAGGAAATAATGCTTCGATTTGAGTAATTTTTTGAGCTATCCAGAATGGAATTTGTTCCCTTTTTGTAGGTAACTTACCAATGACTGAGTGTAAAGTCTGTGGTGTAATTTTTAGTGTATTCCCCTGGTGAGATGTATGTTGTGGAATCACTATTTCAGGTTGGACTTTAAGAGACCGCATGACATATTGAACCAATTGTCTATATATTTTTATAAACTCTTTAAGCTGAGTTCAAAATTCAGCATCTGACATTTCTTCAATGCCAGGATGTGGTGTATAGGTGGCTAAGACTGGCCATGTTGCTCCTGGTCTACCTAGTGGACCGAGCCTGGTAATGTGATTTAAATGTTTTAGGGCGCCTTTAAAACAGAGCTCATGCTCCTGGTATGTGAGTGGAATTTCTATAGCCTCGAAAGGAATGTATTTCTCAGGTGGTTCATCTTCTTTGTAGAGGTGAAACACATGTGTTACTGGATTTGCTTCTGGGAAGATTATCCATGAGTAGAATACCTCTGTCTGGTGATATTCATGTGCCTCTATCACAAAAACTATCCTTCCACCTCTCGATGGTAGGCCATTTTTTATACGTTTTATAGTGATGGCTTTCCTTAAACTCATAGGAATGCCTATAACATCCTTGTTAGTTTCTTGGAAACCTGTGGTGTTAAAAGCTGAATCGGCTGGATCAGCCGCAGCTCCACCGTTCTCGGTAATGTTGCCGTTATTCAACATTTTTGTTGACTGAAAGTTTGCAGAGCAAGTTTCAAGGAAACAATGATAAGGTGCACAATATTTTGGAACACTGTATCCCTCAACATTTAACAAACCAAAAAGCTAATACATAGGATTTTTGTCCTACTCAGCTATGGCGGATATTATCCCTTTACCCACTCCAGACGTCTATTGGAGTATCTACAGAAAAAGGGGTCTCTGATAAAAGCACGACTGAGTTACTTTAGTATCTAGCGTTAAATTAGTGCCTTACTAAACGCTGGGCGCCATGTAGTGTAGTTCCTATATTCCCAATAGGCTTTGCGCATTGGAATAATATATCCTATAGATGTTGTAGGAAGGTGGATATCTGACTATGGTTACCCCCAAACTTTTTGCCTGGTGTTTAGCTGGTTTTTGACATAGTTGCCTGGGATCCTGCTATTCAGGGCCCCAGGCTAATTGCTCTCTCCTTAAAATGGACTCCATGTACCTTAGGTACATACACAATTGGAATTGGCTTACCTTATTGGCCCCTGTAACAGTGTACCCAGGTACCCAGGGCATAGGTGCTTCCAAGGCCTACCAGGGGCTGCAGCACGTATTGTGCCACCCCTGGCCTGGCCTCCATATTTGACACAACTAGCTGATCACTCAGCTGGGGTAAGTCGGTGTAACCACCTCTTACTTAGGTGTAGTATGCCTATACCTAACCTAAAATGGACACATATGTTCCTATCAGCCACTCCTATGGAAGGCCTCATCAATCCTGGAGGCAGAGTGCTTGGAAATATGTGAGATGGTGCTCTGGCATGAGCTGAGCCTGTCTGCAGCTTTCGGAACCATGTCCTTTAGCTGTTTCATGATACTGCCATACCATATACTCTTAAGTGCATTATAATCCTCGCGGTTAAATGCTGTCTTAGGTTTGGCTTTATCAAAACATGTCGAGTAAGGTGTCATACGAATTGGAATACTACCCCCTCGCCAGTTCTGGCGACGGGGGTAGTATTCCACCCTTCTAGAGGGACACGACATGTACCTAACCTGAACCCCGGTTAAAGTTAAACAGAGCCTTAGCATCACAAAATGGATGCTGCCACCACAGACACAAGTCTGACCTCCTGCTGCTGGGAGTCCTTCCAGCGAGGGCAGCTTGAACAAAGGGTTTCCTGCCTTGGGAGGTGCTAGCACCACCCCAGACAGGATTTTGTGTATTGGGTAGGACAGGGCTGAATAGAATCAGGCATGCCTGGGGCACACAAGGTGTCCCTGTGCATAGGCCAGTTCAAACCGGTGCTGGGGCTTTCCTGCCCCAGTCCTGGCGCGAAACTGGACAAAGGAAAAGGGGTGTAACCACCCCCCTTCCTGGTTCCACCCAGAGGAGGGACCTAGTAGGTGATCCGGCCCCCCAGATTCGAATAAGAGTGGGAGCTGTGTCCTGAGACTTCAGATCATCCTGAATCAACTTGAAATAAAGAAGAAGACTGGACTTCGACATTCTGCTGCTCAGAAGACGGAAGAGAATCTCCCTTGTGGCCAAGGAGTGACCACCCTGTGAACACAGGCACCAACCAGCAACTCGACGTCTGCTTTGCCGCCGCCTCCCGCCGGAGCCCGAGCCCAGAGCTTGACAAGACCCAGACTCCCAGACTTCTCACCGCCCGATCCACAGTCCCTGCAAAGAAGGGACCCGTGGAGGCACCGAGAGACGTGGGACCGGACATCTTGGAAGACCTCCGAAAAGCTGACTGTGCAGCATCCGAGGCACCCTCGACGCTGTGCTCTGGGGTTTGAGAAGCCCCAACCTCGAGCAGCCTTGCACCGAAGATCAGCCCCCCAGCATCTCCACGATCTGCGTGGGGCCCTTTTGCACTGTGCCACTCGATGCGCCATCCCGTCCACTTGCCACGCAGCTAGTGGCCATCTTGGCGACGAAATCTACAACTTTTACTGCAGGTCTGGTTGCTCCAGACTTGCCCTTGCTCCTGTGAAAAGGAGCACCCGCTCTGACCTTGCTGGTCTGAGTGAAAAGCCTTTTTTGATTTCTGCGTGGCTTGCATTAGCCAAGGCCTGTTTGCTTCCATCCGGTTGCCGACACCGCCAACAGCGAGAAGCCTGCGTGGGACAGCTCATGACCGACTCCTGGATGTCTTCGACCCCTCGTGTCCACGTGGCTGCGGAGAGAAGCTACACCTCGACGCCTGTTTGCACCCGACATCGCCTGGTTCCACTCTGGTTCCACGGTAGTCATTGGCTAGTGACTTTGAACATTGTCCCCTCTGCTTTCAGGTCTTCACGACTTCAGATCCACCCTTGGATCCACCGGAACTCTTCACCTCGAGTCGCCTGCAGCATCTTCAGCTCCAAGCACCATCGACCAGCGTGACGAAACCCGACACTACTTCGACCCTGTGCACCCGCTTCCTGTGGGAGAGGTAACTCAGCTCCGCCGGTGTTCCCACACTGGTACACACCTCTAGGGCCTGTGTCTTAAGTTTCATCCTTCTAGGTCACTCGGAAGGTTCCTCTTTAACTAACTTTGTACTTTTTACGCACCATTGACACTGCATTGGTATTGCGTGCACTTTCCGCACTGCACCCGAGACCTGCGGGCCTTTCCCGACTTCATCACTGTTAGTCCTGAACAGCTCCAGCGATTCCCCAGGCCCTAGGCCTCTTCACTTTCCTCATAGTGGTTCTTATACCACTATTTTAGTATATGGTTTAGGTGGCCCCTAGGGCTCATCCATATTCGTGCAACTTTTGTGTATTTAAACTGTGTTTTGTTTTAACGCTTGTGCTTCTGTGCTCATAAAGAGTATAGGGTATCTTTTGAGAAATAAATCTATATATATTTTCAATATATATCTGTGTGGTGTCCTTTCATTTGGTATTCAAGGGATTGTATATGGTAAAACAGCTTGCTTCACATGCCTTTACAGAGTTTAGCCTAAGACTGCTTAGTCCATGCTACCCCTAGGATAGCTTGTCTATAAGGTTGACTTTACAACCTGCACCATAAGGGTTGCTTGGCATGATACAAGGTGATCACTAGAACTAGTGAGCATCATATATCAGGCCAACTTCTCACATTGGTGAGCAGCGGATCGGGATTTGAGCTTGCTGTTGTTTTACCATTACAATCTTTGAAAATATCATTTGAAAGATCATACAGGTACCTGATAGGTACACTAAAACAAGACTAGATATATTTAAGTTCTACTGAACTTAGTTGTTGTAGAGGATAGGGAGTAGCACACCCTGACTACAACTACTAGATAGGTTCTGTAGGAAAACAGAAGTGTAGGTAGATTGCAACACATCCACCACACTAGAGCAATGTCTGGAGCAGAGGGATCCACTGGACCCATCTCTGTTGAGAGTGACCCTCCAAGGGCACCATCCAAATTTGCTAGCTTTCCATTTAAGGAACTGAGGCAACTGTGTTCCATGAGAGGAATCAAAACAGGTCCTACTCCTACAGCAGGACACCTCAGAGAGCTATTAGACCAGTCTGAAGCTCTAAAGAACCCCAAACCAGGCCCCTCGGGGACTGGTGAGGAAGTTTCACCTTCTGAAGATGATAACCCTGATGCCCCTGCCCCTGTCATCCAGATAGATGAGGAAGACCAGACCCCTGGGAATACTCAGCCTGAGGAAGAAGAAGAGGAGGAGGGGGAGGAGGAAGAAAGTGATTCTGATGATGGTAGAAATAGCCAGGTGTTAGTCAGCAGGCTTAACCAGGCTAACTTGAGCTTATTTGGGACTGAAGGTGGGTCCAACCCATTCAGACCCCCAAATGGACTTAACCAGGAGCATAGGAGGAGGAGGAATCACTCAGGTGAATCCAATACTTCCGATGTTTCTAGAGGTTCTCATGGCAACTCCAGAAGGGAGTTGACTAGCCCTCAGAGAAGGGAACATGAGGCCAAAATGAGAGAGGCTGAACTTAGGATCCAGAGACAAGAATTAGAAGTTGCCCTGGCCAAAGAGAAACTTGCTAGAGCAAGGCAGCCTAGAGAGAGTGGATTAGGATCCACTGGTGGCAGCAATATCCTTAAGGATAAAGACAGGTCCTATGACAATAGAAACCTGAGTAAGATTGTGCCCCCCTACAAAGTTGGGGATGATATCCACAAGTGGATGACTGCACTTGAGAGAGCTTGCAAAGTACAGCAGGTTCCTCAGGAGCAGTGGGCAGCAATCTTGTGGCTCTCCTTTGAAGGTAGAGGCCGAGACAGACTCCTCACAGTTAGTGATGGGGATTCTAGAAACTACCTAGTCCTGAAGAGTGCTCTGATTGATGGGTTAGGCTTAACCACTGAACAGTACAGGTTAATGTTCAGAGATACCCAGAAGACACAGACTCAGGACTGGTCTGAATTTGTTGAATGTGCCACTAAGGCTCTGGAGGGCTGGTTGCTGGGAAGTAAGGTTACTGACTATACAGGATTGTATAATTTAATTATGAGAGAGCAAATCTTAAGTAATTGTCAAAATCAGCTTCTACATCAGCACCTGGTTGACTCTGATCTGACCTCCCCACAAGAATTGGGTAGGAGGGCAGACAAATGGGTCAGAACCAGGATCAGGCCTAAGAACCAGGGTGGTGACCAAAAGAAAGAGACTACCAAGCCTCAAGAGAAGGGTGGGGATAAAAGTAAGGAAAAGACTTCCCCAGGGCCCCAAAACTCCAAGGATGGGGGTGGGTCCCAAGACACTTCTTCAACCCAGAAAAAGCCTTATTGTCATGTCTGTAAACAGGTTGGGCATTACAAAACAGACAGCTGTTGTCCCAAGAATGGCAATAAAGAGAATATACCTCCAAAGCCAGCTCCCACACCTCCTGTTACTGTCAGCAGTAATCCCCCAGGAAGTGGGAGCACACCCAGGAATCTGGGTGGGTTTACTTTTGGAGGACAGGTGGATTCCGGCCTAACCAGGTCCCCTACCTCAGATACTCTTGTCTATGAGACTGGCATGGGGTTTGCCAATTTCACTGCTTGCCCAAACACTTTGAGCAAGTATAGACAGGAGCCCCTCATCAATGGCTTGAAAGTTGAGGCCTTTAGAGACACAGGGGCTAGCATCACCATGTTGGCTGAATGTCTAGTCCCCTCAAGGCAACTTTTACCTGATGCCACATATCAGGTGACAAACATTGATGGAATAGAAACCAATCACCCCATGGCAGTAGTAAATCTTAGCTGGGGAGGTGTCACTGGCCCAAAGAGAGTGGCAGTGTCATCAAACTTGCCTGTAGATTGTCTACTGGGGAATGATTTAGAAATCTCAGCCTGGGCTGAGGTGGAACAAGAAACCCATTCTAAAATGGTAAATCTCCATGGAAAGGTTAGTGGGGCTGTGATGGCTATAGCCCCAATCCAAGATGTCCTTCCTGAAAAGGTTGGTAGGGCTGAGCAAACCTCAGCCCCATCTTTAGCTAACTTCCCTCCTGAAAAGATTAGCAGGGCTGTGATGGTAACAGCCCATACCCAAACTGAGTCTCCTCCTGAAAAGGTTGGTGGGGCTGTGATGGCCACAGCCCAAACTCAAACTGATACATGGAGAGTGAAGCATGAAATGATGGATCACTCCACCCAAACTGAGAGCATTGAGGAGGAAGAGAAATCTCCCTCCCACCAGACTTTAGGAAAGGATCAGCCTCCTCAGGGAACTGATCTTACCCCTGATGAAGGAACTGTCCCAGAGGTTGTTAGGCCTGGCCTGACAGAGCCTCTGATGACAGTGGACCCTTCTCAGGTGGGACCCAGTCTGGGGCAGGTAACCTGCCCCTCTCTACCTTGCCTTAGTCAGCCCAGGGCTGCAGAGGACAAGAAGGACAGTGAGCCCCAAAGGGCCCCCTGTCAAATAAAGCACCCCCCTCAACAGATTAGGGGCACCGAAACTAGTAGCCCTAGTGAGGTGAAAACTTTAAAAACTCCTGAGGGACCCCCCTTAAAAGTAGTTAGGGATCTCCCACAGATGGATTCTGTTGGGCACAGCCAAACCTGGGACCCCAAGGGCCCAAACCTGAACTGTCCCTCCAGTAAGCCAACAAGAGGGACCCAGCCTCCAGCTTTAGGTAGCCAGAGGTTGACCCTGAGAGCACAGTGCAACTCAGTCAAAGAAAGAAAGGCACACATGGTGGAGAGTGATTGGAGGAAGCTGAGCCCTACAGAGGAATCTCACTTCAGTACTCCATCCCGACACCAGCCTTTAACTTTGCAAAGACACACCACAGGTAGAGATTCCCTATGGTGGAGACCCTCAGATACCCTTAGGGTGAGGGATTGCTTAGTGGACCATGAGACAGGGGGTAACCAAGCCAGAGCTGGTACTTCCTTATATGGCCACTTAGGCAATATAGGCTTACCTGGTCAAGGATAGCCTTATCTCCTTTCGTTTGGTGGGGGGGTTATGTAGGAAGGTGGATATCTGACTATGGTTACCCCCAAACTTTTTGCCTGGTGTTTAGCTGGTTTTTGACATAGTTGGCCTGGGATCCTGCTATTCAGGGCCCCAGGCTAATTGCTCTCTCCTTAAAATGGACTCCATGTACCTTAGGTACATACACAATTGGAATTGGTTCACCTTATTGGCCCCTGTAACAGTGTACCCAGGTACCCAGGGCATAGGTGCTTCCAAGGCCTACCAGGGGCTGCAGCACGTATTGTGCCACCCCTGGCCTGGCCTCCATATTTGACACAACTGGCTGATCACTCAGCTGGGGTAAGTCGGTGTAACCACCCCTTACTTAGGTGTAGTATGCCTATACCTAACCTAAAATGGACACATATGTTCCTATCAGCCACTCCTATGGAAGGCCTCATCAATCCTGGAGGCAGAGTGCTTGGAAATATGTGAGATGGTGCTCTGGCATGAGCTGAGCCTGTCTGCAGCTTTCGGAACCATGTCCTTTAGCTGTTTCATGATACTGCCATACCATATACTCTTAAGTGCATTATAATCCTCGCGGTTAAATGCTATCTTAGGTTTGGCTTTATCAAAACATGTCGAGTAAGGTGTCATACGAATTGGAATACTACCCCCTCGCCAGTTCTGGCGACGGGGGTAGCATTCCACCCTTCTAGAGGGACACGACATGTACCTAACCTGAACCCCGGTTAAAGTTAAACAGAGCCTTAGCATCACAAAATGGATGCTGCCACCACAGACACAAGTCTGACCTCCTGCTTCTGGGAGTCCTTCCAGCGAGGGCAGCTTGGACAAAGGGTTTCCTGCCTTGGGAGGTGCTAGCACCACCCCAGACAGGATTTTGTGTATTGGGTAGGACAGGGCTGAATAGAATCAGACATGCCTGGGGCACACAAGGTGTCCCTGTGCATAGGCCAGTTCAAACCGGTGCTGGGGCTTTCCTGCCCCAGTCCTGGCGCGAAACTGGACAAAGGAAAAGGGGTGTAACCACCTCCCTTCCTGGTTCCACCCAGAGGAGGGACCTAGTAGGTGATCCGGCCCCCCAGATTCGAATAAGAGTGGGAGCTGTGTCCTGAGACTTCAGATAATCCTGAATCAACTTGAAATAAAGAAGAAGACTGGACTTCGACATTCTGCTGCTCAGAAGACGGAAGAGAATCTCCCTTGTGGCCAAGGAGTGACCACCCTGTGAACACAGGCACCAACCAGCAACTCGGCGTCTGCTTTGCCGCCGCCTCCCGCCGGAGCCCGAGCCCAGAGCCTGACAAGACCCAGACTCCCAGACTTCTCACCGCCCGATCCACAGTCCCTGCAAAGAAGGGACCCGTGGAGGCACCGAGAGACGTGGGACCGGACATCTTGGAAGACCCCCGAAAAGCTGACTGTGCAGCATCCGAGGCACCCTCGATGCTGTGCTCTGGGGTTTGAGAAGCCCCAACCTCGAGCAGCCGTTGCACCCAGATCAGCCCCCCAGCATCTCCACGATCTGCTTGGGGCCCTTTTGCACTGTGCCACTCGACGCACCATCCCGTCCACTTGCCACGCGGCTAGTGGCCATCTTGGCGACGAAATCTACAACTTTCACTGCAGGTCTGGTTGCTCCAGACTTGCCCTTGCTCCTGTGAAAAGGAGCACCCGCTCTGACCTTGCTGGTCTGAGTGAAAAGCCTTTCTTGATTCCTGCGTTGCTTGCATTAGCCAAGGCCTGTTTGCTTCCATCCGGTTGCCGACACCGCCAACAGCGAGAAGCCTGCGTGGGACAGCTCGTGACCGACTCCTGGACGTCTTCGACCCCTCGTGTCCACGTGGCTGCGGAGAGAAGCTACACCTCGACGCCTGTTTGCACCCGACATCGCCTGGTTCCCCTCTGGTTCCACGGTAGTCACTGGCTAGTGACTTTGAACATTGTCCCCTCTGCTTTCAGGTCTTCACGACTTCAGATCCACCCTTGGATCCACCGGAACTCTTCACCTCGAGTCGCCTGCAGCATCTTCAGCTCCAAGCACCATCGACCAGCGTGACGAAACCCGACACTACTTCGACCATGTGCACCCGCTTCCTGTGGGTGAGGTAACTCAGCTCCGCCGGTGTTCCCACACTGGTACACACCTCTAGGGCCTGTGTCTTAAGTTTCATCCTTCTAGGTCACTCGGAAGGTTCCTCTTTAACTAACTTTGTACTTTGTACGCACCATTGACACTGCATTGGTATTGCGTGCACTTTCCGCACTGCACCCGAGTCCTGCGGGCCTTTCCCGACTTCATCACTGTTAGTCCTGAACAGCTCCAGCGATTCCCCAGGCTCTAGGCCTCTTCACTTTCCTCATAGTGGTTCTTATACCACTATTTTAGTATATGGTTTAGGTGGCCCCTAGGGCTCATCCATATTCGTGCAACTTTTGTGTATTTAAACTGTGTTTTGTTTTAACGCTTGTGCTTCTGTGCTCATAAAGAGTATAGGGTATCTTTTGAGAAATAAATCTATATATATTTTCAATATATATCTGTGTGGTGTCCTTTCATTTGGTATTCAAGGGATTGTATATGGTAAAACAGCTTGCTTCACATGCCTTTACAGAGTTTAGCCTAAGACTGCTTAGTCCATGCTACCCCTAGGATAGCTTGTCTATAAGGTTGACTTTACAACCTGCACCATAAGGGTTGCTTGGCATGATACAAGGTGATCACTAGAACTAGTGAGCATCATATATCAGGCCAACTTCTCACAGATGTGACTTAGGACTGAGGACAGTAGGTCTCTATCGAATATACTAAACTTAATTGTGAGTGCCAGCTAGCTCAGAGGTCACTTCAGAATCGTGCAAACAATAGATAACTATTTTACTCCAATCGTGCTTGCTTCGTTTCTACAGAGTTGCAGAGAAATAGCGAGACAGGCGTTTTAAATAAAAGGTTTATTAAAGAGTCTTCTTTCTCATCCAAGAGAGGTGAACTGTTACAATAGTTAGACAGAATGCAAAGTATAATGCGTACAGCGAGATTAGTATTATAAAACAATAATGTAATAGCATTGTCTAGTGCTATGACATATAAAAATACATACATAAATAACACAGGCTAAAATACTAAACTGCTGCTTCTAAAATACGCCTACCCCAATGTACCTAACCTAGGTCTAGTACCAGGGAAGAAGTAGGTGTTTTTCTTTTAGCATATTTTTAGTCCTTGACAAGAATTGCCAAAGGTTTCTCTAGGTTCTAATCAGCTCCATACCTGAGAATGAAGGAGGTTGATATCTCTATCTCGGACTCGATTTCCCAACACTCCGCAAGGGGAGTTCAACAGTAGGGAAAGCGTGGGATAGTGTAGGGGTAAAAATGACTTTACCCACGTGATTTCAACAGTAGGGAAAGCGTGGGATAGCAGAAGAGTAAAAACTACTATTCCTACTCCACTGAGTGCAACAGTAGAGAAAGTGTTGGATAGCGGTTTGGTAAACATTACTATTCCCACAGCAGTGACTGCAACAGTAGGGAAATCATTGGATAGAGGAAGGGTTAAAATTACTATTCCCACTCCAGTGAGTGCAAAAGTAGGGAAAATGTTGGATAGCGGGAGGGTAATAATTACTATTCCCACTCCAGTGAGTTCAACAGTAGGGAAAGATTTGGATAGCGTAGGGGTAAATATTACTATTCCCACTCCAGTGAGTGCAACAGTAGGGAAAGTATTGGATAGCGTAGAGGTAAAAATTACTATTCCCACTCCAGAGAGTGCAACAGTAGGGAAAGCGTTGGATAGCGTAGGGGTAACATTTACTATTCCCATTCCTGTGAGTGCAACAGTAGGTAAAGTAATGATTTCATATTTAAATTAAAATTAATTATTTATCAATACAAATAAAAAATTTATAAAACGAAATTACAAATTACAAAATATGTAATAATTAATTAATACATATGTAAATAATTATAAATACCAATAAATATTATTTATTAAACCGTAATTACATATTAATAATTAATTACCAAACAAACAAATTTCAATACCAAAAATTATTAAGTAACAAAATAAATTGCCAAATAATAATTAATTAACAGTAAATTAATTATCAATACACAAATATTATTTCAATAATTACCTAATTACAATTATATTACTTCCCACCCTATTCCCCTATAAACTCACAACCTGCTCCAAATAATAAATGAATACAATTAATATAATGATCAATTAACCAATTAATACAAATTAATTATCAATTAATCCAAAATAATTACCAAATAATAAAAAATAGTTACCAATTAATAATTATTTAACAGTAAATTATTTATCATTACTAATAAATAAAAATGAATAATTACCTAATAACAATTAAATTACTTCCCACCCTATTCCCCTATTAACCCACAACCCGCTACAGAACTAAAACGTCAAATTAAATAAAAAAGAATTAATAATTTCTAAGAATGTATATTTAATTTACTATAATTAAATTACTTCCCACCCTATTCCCCTATAAACCCAAGACTCGCTGCTGAATTAAATTACGCAAAAATTAAAGAACATAAAATTCATTACTTTAAATAAATTCAAACATGCATTACAAAAATAATACATACTTTTAACACATATACTAACAATTAAAGAAATTATAAATATCGATATTTTTAACAACTATATTATGACTGTCACTATTACTAACTTCAATATTATGGAAATCAATATTTCTTACCTGAATTTCGATATTCTGCACCACTATATTTTTCCAATTCGATATTCTGTCCATTCTATATAACAAACTTGATATTCTGTCCAGCCGATATTTTTTTTCGATATTGTGACTGTTCACCACACTAGACATTATTAGTTAATTTTAAAACTCCATGAATGGCAAATTCTCTACCCTTTATAAAATATATAATTGGGTTATCAGTTTTATTTTTTAAATTATTTTGTACTAATGTGTATTAAAGGTCTGATCTTTGGTCTTCAAGTGTATAACCTTTCACACCATTTTGCATTAATTTCTTTATCATTTCCTTGTCTTTCTTTCCGTAAACTGACTTTTAATCTTAAAGTTTGCACCTCAATTTTGCTCTCCACCTATATTGACATTTTATTGTACTATTCGGTTTTCTGTGGAACTGTTTTGTTCTAAAAATGTTTGCTTTTTATCAAGAAAGCTTTTTAAAAATAGAAAATGCACTTACAGACCTACAAAACGGCATGCCTGCATATAGAAATACTAATTCCCCAAAGATGTTAAAAACACTTGTTCTTCGAACCAAAGAGGTTCAAAATTAGACCATCAGATCTTGGAGTACAGTATTCTAATAAGAATTAACACAGAACTAATATGATAATCGAATGTATCTAAGGAATAATTCCAAGGGGACAAAGAAAAAAAGATAAAGGTAAATAAAAGTAAATGGAACAATGGTGCACACACACACACACACAGCTTCATCACAATACCAAAACATCATCGCAAAGGCATATTAAACTAATTAATCAATGGAAAACCTAAATGATTGTGTGACACAGTTAGTGAAATAACTGTGACAAATACTGAATCACAACAAAAGAACATGAAGATATGCACAGTTAAAAATCCATTCACAAATGACACACACACTGAACAAACACACACACCACTCCAAGATGGGTTCTCATTGGCACCACCACCACTGAATTCCACCCCGGTTGCTATTTATCAACCCAGCAACCGCTCACTTAATTATCAGCAACACAGGCAAGTTAAGCACAGGCAGAACAACCTTTCCCTGATGGCAGCATCAATGTTTTTGACATCGTCCTGATACTGAGGAGCCCATGTCAGAAGAAGTCTTTTGAAGCTGCTACTCTGTTCCACAAATGACTGCAGACATAGTTACAGAATGGGAACAGGAACTAACGTTATGACCAGCCAATTCCCATGCCATTTCTGGGTACTTATTTCACTTTCTTGCCACTGGATCATTCCAGAGGGCCAGCAGGGTTATGCTGGCATCTCATAGCCACACCAATCCAGGAGTGTGCCATATGTATTGAGATATATTAACAATCCAGGGCATCAGTATATCACCATGCCACAGTCACAGGGGACAGAACTGCTATGCCGCCCATAACAGTTATTTGTCATTGCCCAATTACTTCTAGTGCTTGGTGCTATCTACTGTAGTTAAATGTCACCTTGGCCATCCTGGCAGGAAATGGGACCTGAATCAATCTATTGTCTGTCATAAATATTGTATCATAAATATTGTTTACCTAAATATCATCCAATGGAGTTAGTAATAGTAAATCTTTTCACAATGGAAGACCATTTGTTCTAAACAGTTCTATAAACACAATGTATGTCACACATCTGCAGATGGTATTTTAAATAAACCTCCTTGAAAAATACCACATCTTTGTCACAATCATCATTTCTAACACAGGAACTCATCACAGATGTGAATGCCTCTTTTCCTGGAGCAGCATATGACAGCTTCCTTTTCATCAATGTTAGCACATCAACTGAGTGGCAGGGATTTCAGAGATATGTGGTAACTTGGCGAGTACAGCAAGCATAGATAAGATATGCATATTAACATGGGGTGTACAATCACGGTGACAGGCACACATAACACCTTGATGCTTGTTGGAAATTTACATATGAAAGTCATGTAAACAAATGTGAATGATATCTTTTACTAACCCATACTTCAATGCTTTTCACAGGAGGGTGTGCATGTGAGATTTGTATCACCTCAAGGCATGTAAGCACTGTACCTCAACAGATGTATCACAGAGCATCATCACATCACACTTTAGATGTCTGGGCTGGGCGGGTGAATTAATGTGACTTGGGCTTTCCAAATGAAGTAGTGTACAATATCAACATTACTTGTTGCCAATATCGCATTGAAACTGACCATATGAAGGGGCCTTGACCATGTTCTCTGGCCCAACTCAGATCCCCAAAGTGGCCAAGTGTTCTAATACCATTGTCTACATACTCACATACAACTTACTGCTTCAAACTTCACCCTTGGATATTCTACCTCAGTGAATGGACAGCGTTGAGACAAGGATGAAACGTGGAGTATACTTTATCAACATATACCACACTGAGACACCAGTGTCTGCTTTACACTAATATAACACCTACACTTGACAATGTTATGTTCTCAAATGGCTGCAGTAATTTGACACACAAGTTATTCTCAGTCTCAATTTTGCTAAACCACTGTGAAGATTCCATGATTTATCCTTTCAATGTATGTATGCAATGGAGAATAATATGTCGACCACATGTCCACATGTCTCTTAGCGTTGATGTTCTGATGATGATTCTTTTTTAATTTTAAAGTTTTCCCTATGTTAGCCTAACTATGCGTGTTACAGACCATATTGCTGTGCACATGTTACCAAAGATCATACTTGCTTTTGTGCCACATTGTATTTTTATAGATAGCCATCCAATATTTTAGTATTTTGTCCTTTTCCTGGGATTTAGTCTGCACAGTATAGACAAGGTTAAACAACACTGCACTTTGCTATTCCCAGTGGTCGGACAAAAGCACCTAGACATAATAGAGACACCCAGCTGCTATTTTGGAAAACACATGTTTTGTGATACAACCCAGTATCTGTTGTTCTAAGCACTTAGGGCTCGATTCACAGAACTAACTTACGACAAAATCTTAAACTTACTACTCATGGTATTCCCAGAATGCACTTACAACTTTCCTAGGTTTACGTCCGCACCTGGGCCGGAATTTCCGCACCCGGAGTGTAAGCTCCACACCTGGAGCAGAATTTCCACCATTGGGCCGGAATATCAGCTTCCAGGCCGTAATACCCTCAATCTGGTGTTAAGTGTCTATATCTGATGCATTGTGGGTATTCTGGCCTGGAAGCAGGAAGTTCCGGCACCTATGGTGGAAATTCCACTCTGGGTGTGGAGTTTACACTCCGGGTGCAGAGCTTACACTCCGGGTATGGAAATTCCGCCCGAGTGAAGACATAAACTTAGGACAGTCGTAAGTGCATTCTGTGGATACCATGAGTAGTAAGTTTACGATTTTGTCGTGAGTTAGTTCTGTGAATCCAGCTCCTAGAGTGGAGATTTGCAGATATAGTTAAAGTCCTGAGATGAGAGAGCTGTGTTATCTGGGATGTAGGCATGGGGACCGCAACTAAATCCTGAGATCTATAATCCATAATCACATAGTTTTTGTAGCAAGGGTGAGTTTAGGCAAATCTGTCCGATAATATGACAGAGCTATTTATTGTACATAGTCTCGTAATAATGCTAATGACATTACTGATCAGTATTTGTTTTCTACAACTATTAAATATTGAAGTATGACAGTGTAAATAAATATTGTAAACTTTCTTTTCTATTTATTGTGGACAAGAAGTGAGAGAACAAGGAGGTTGACCTGCTACCGTGATCCCTGAGAGGGTCGGGAGTGTTGCGTTCTGGGGTGCCAAATCACTTGTCTTTCTCGAAATGTTAGGAGGGCAAGTAAGGCACTAGGAGCTAATCATATTTGGGTCCATAGATGCTGATGAGCTATGGTGACTATGGTCCCAAGCATAGTACTGTTCCAGTGTAGAATCCCTGCAACATGGTGCCTCCAATGTTTGTTCTGGTACTTATTGGCAGGCCTCCTGAGTAGTGCTTGTTCATATCCACAATACCATAGCACCTTTTTACCGTGTTGGGGATTTAGCCTCAGAAGTGTTTAGGAAGCCCCTGACTCTGTTGGTTTTTCAAGCTTGAAAATTAAAAGGGTTGAACCCAGTATGTGTTCCACTTTGAATCCATTTCTGTTTTGCTGATTGCTGCGCAGTCAGTAGTGACTCTGGTCAACTGCAGGCTGGCAGTTTAAGCACAATTCGTGCAACATGGGATTCCTAATATTGATGGTCCTATTATTTTGTGGTTAAACGGGATGTAGCATCCCGTTTTTTATTATTGGGTCACATTTCCAGCTATGGATGGTAATACACAAACATTTTATACAAACACTACAGCTGCAGTGCCTCATCAATATAGACCTTATGTGCTTACTTAGATCCCTCTCTCTTACTGGGAACACCAGACTTGGTTCCTTGACGCCCTCCCCAAAGTAGCTACACTGTCCACATGGCCCCTTTTAGCAATGAGGGGGCAATTTGGCCAGAATTACCTGGATATACACCTTATACTGATAGGGCTATTCTTAATCTTGTACAATCACAAACGTTTTACACAGGTCTAGTTATCTCATAAGGATGCTTGACTCAGTTTGTTTCATGTATCAAGCCCATCTGCCTCCCGCGACTACTATGAGTACTGTAATTGTTAGTTCATTTATGGGCAAATGACTCCCTAATCGTTATGAAATTCCATTTTGGATAATCCAAACTTTTGCACATGTAATATGCAGCATTCTTTTTATTAAACATTACAACCAAGGTCTGGGGTTCAAATATTTTCAGGCAATTGCCAGAACGCTGCTAAAACTGCATGTGTGTTATTTTCTCTCTGTATTAACAGAGCCTATAGACAGCACTCTGACTAGAACTGACAAACATCTTATCTGGGATTACAGGTATTAAGGGTCAGTCTTTGTAGACTCAAAGAAAATAACTCACTTACCCAGTTAATCCTCAAACATTTCTGCAGATAGGTGAATGTAGTACTCCTTTTTGATTTCTTTAATATAGTTAGGTAAAAATCCACATGTAGTTTAGATAAAATATAGTGAGTATGAAAACCACAGACATGTAGTTCACTCAAACGCATGTTAAATGGTACAAGGCAGATACATCAGTCCGGTAGCAAGTAGTCAGGCACAGTATGTAGGTGCTGTCTCAATATTCATGAAAGAGAGGAGAAGTGTGTAAATACAAGAGTAGTTCGGTCTGGACTGTTACCAAGGGGCACAGGGTCAAGACTGATTTGCATATGGTGGGTCTAAACTGGGGTGGTGTAGTGGGTAAAAGAACAATGGATTTAACCCAAATCTTTTGATTGGGGGGAGAATGTTTGCATTGTCAGCATAGCGATACAAAAGGGGATGATGGACGGAATGTTTGAACAAATCAAACACTCATCCCCAGTCAACTGATCTGGGTTTAATCCATCACCATTCTTTAGTTCACTCAGCCACCCCAGTTCAGACATGGCTATATGCAAATCAGTCTGACCCTGTGCCTTGTGGGAACAGTCCAGCCCGAACTGCCAAGCCATGTCTTCCCTGGACCGGAAACAAGCATCCTGGGACCGGTTTCGGATTCATAATCCTCATCAGCCAGGCTATCTTGAATCCAGTGGCCAAGTAAACAAGGGATTCACATCTGAGCATACCCTGCCACACTTAGGGCGAACAAAGCGATACAAAAGGGGATGATGGACGGAATGTTTGAACAAATCAAACACTCACCCCCAGTCAACTGATCTGGGTTTAATCCATCACCATTCTTTAGTTCACTCAGCCACCCCAGTTCAGACATGGCTGTGTGCAAATCAGTCTGACCCTGTGCCTTGTGGGAACAGTCCAGCCCGAACTGCCAAGCCATGTCTTCCCTGGACCGGAAACAAGCATCCTGGGACCGGTTTCGGATTCATAATCCTCATCAGCCAGGCTATCTTGAATCCAGTGGCCAAGTGAACAAGGGACTCACGTCTGAGCATATCCTGCCACACTTAGGGCGAACAAAGCGATACAAAAGGGGATGATGGACGGAACGTTTGAACAAATCAAACACTCACCCCCAGTCAACTGATCTGGGTTTAATCCATCACCATTCTTTAGTTCACTCAGCCACCCCAGTTCAGACATGGCTATATGCAAATCAGTCTGACCCTGTGCCTTGTGGGAACAGTCCAGCCCGAACTGCCAAGCCATGTCTTCCCTGGACCGGAAACAAGCATCCTAGGACCGGTTTCGGATTCATAATCCTCATCAGCCAGGCTATCTTGAATCCAGTGGCCAAGTGAACAAGGGACTCCCGTCTGAGCATACCCTGCCACACTTAGGGCAAACAAAGCGATACAAAAGGGGATGATGGACGGAACGTTTGAGCAAATCAAACACTCACCCCCAGTCAACTGATCTGGGTTTAATCCATCAGCATTCTTTAGTTCACTCAGCCACCCCAGTTCAGACATGGCTATATGCAAATCAGTCTGACCCTGTGCCTTGTGGGAACAGTCGAGCCCGAACTGCCAAGCCATGTCTTCCCTGGACCGGAAACAAGCATCCTGGGACCGGTTTCGGATTCATAATCCTCATCAGCCAGGCTATCTTGAATCCAGTGGCCAAGTGAACAAGGGACTCACGTCTGAGCATACCCTGCCACACTTAGGGCGAACAAAGCGATACAAAAGGGGATGATGGACGGAACGTTTGAACAAATCAAACACTCACCCCCAGTCAACTGATCTGGGTTTAATCCATCACCATTCTTTAGTTCACTCAGCCACCCCAGTTCAGACATGGCTATATGCAAATCAGTCTGACGTGTGCCTTGTGGGAACAGTCCAGCCCGAACTGCCAAGCCATGTCTTCCCTGGACCGGAAACAAGCATCCTGGGACCGGTTTCGGATTCATAATCCTCATCAGCCAGGCTATCTTGAATCCAGTGGCCAAGTGAACAAGGGACTCACGTCTGAGCATACCCTGCCACACTTAGGGCGAACAAAGCGATACAAAAGGGGATGATGGACGGAACGTTTGAACAAATCAAACACTCACCCCCAGTCAACTGATCTGGGTTTAATCCATCAGCATTCTTTAGTTCACTCAGCCACCCCAGTTCAGACATGGCTATATGCAAATCAGTCTGACCCTGTGCCTTGTGGGAACAGTCCAGCCCGAACTGCCAAGCCATGTCTTCCCTGGACCGGAAACAAGCATCCTGGGACCGGTTTCGGATTCATAATCCTCATCAGCCAGGCTATCTTGAATCCAGTGGCCAAGTGAACAAGGGACTCACGTCTGAGCATACCCTGCCACACTTAGGGCGAACAAAGCGATACAAAAGGGGATGATGGACGGAACGTTTGAACAAATCAAACACTCACCCCCAGTCAACTGATCTGGGTTTAATCCATCACCATTCTTTAGTTCACTCAGCCACCCCAGTTCAGACATGGCTATATGCAAATCAGTCTGACGTGTGCCTTGTGGGAACAGTCCAGCCCGAACTGCCAAGCCATGTCTTCCCTGGACCGGAAACAAGCATCCTGGGACCGGTTTCGGATTCATAATCCTCATCAGCCAGGCTATCTTGAATCCAGTGGCCAAGTGAACAAGGGACTCACGTCTGATCATACCCTGCCATACTTAGGGCGAACAAAGCGATACAAAAGGGGATGATGGACGGAACGTTTGAACAAATCAAACACTCACCCCCAGTCAACTGATCTGGGTTTAATCCATCCCCATTCTTTAGTTCACTCAGCCACCCCAGTTCAGACATGGCTGTATGCAAATCAGTCTGACCCTGTGCCTTGTGGGAACAGTCCAGCCCGAACTGCCAAGCCATGTCTTCCCTGGACCGGAAACAAGCATCCTGGGACCGGTTTCGGATTCATAATCCTCATCAGCCAGGCTATCTTGAATCCAGTGGCCAAGTGAACAAGGGACTCATGTCTGAGCATACCCTGCCACACTTAGGGTGAACAAAGCGATACAAAAGGGGATGATGGACGGAACGTTTGAACAAATCAAACACTCACCCCCAGTCAACTGATCTGGGTTTAATCCATCACCATTCTTTAGTTCACTCAGCCACCCCAGTTCAGACATGGCTATATGCAAATCAGTCTGACCCTGTGCATTGTCAGCATTCCATCCATCATGTGTTTGCTGTAACACTTTTCACCCTAAGTGGGATGGGTTTGCCCAGACCTGGATCCCTTGCTCACTGTGCCACTGGATTCAAGCTGGCCTGGCTGAAGAAGGGTGACATACCCTGAAACCAGTCCCAGAATGCTTGTTTCCGGTCCAGGGAGGGCCTGGCCTGGCAGTTTGATCTGGACTGTTCCTGTGGGGCACAGGGTCAAGACTTATTTGCATATGGCTGGGTCCAAACTTCGGTGGCGTAGTGGGCAAAAGAACAATGGATTTAACCCAGATCTTTTGACTGGAGGAGAATGTTTGCATTGTCACCATTCCTTCCATCATTTGTTTGCTGTAACACTTTTCGCCCTAAGTGGGATGGAGATGCCCAGACGTGGGTACCTTGCTCAGTGTGCCACTGGATTCAAGCTAACCGGGCTGAAGAAGGGTGTCATACCCAGCAACCGGTCCCAGGATGCTTGTTTCTGGTCCAGGGAGGAATTGGCCTGGCAGTTTGGTCTGGACTGTTCCCATGGGGCACAGGGTCAAGACTGATTTGCATATCACTGGGTTCAAACTGGGGTGGCGTAGTGGACAAAAGAATGATGGATTTAACCCAGATCTTTTGACTGGGGGAGAAGGTTTGCATTGTCAGCATTCTGCCCATCAATTGTTTGCTGTAACACTTTTCGCCCTCAGTGGGATGGGTATGCCCAGACGTGGGTCCCTTGCTCACTGTGCCACTGGATTCAAGCTAGCCTGGCTGAAGAAGTGTGACATACCCTGAAACTGGTCCCAGTATGCTTGTTTCCGGTCCAGAGAGGGCCGGGCCGGGCAGTTTGGTAAGGACTGTTCCCATGAGGCACAAGGTCCAGACTGATTTGCATATGTGTGGGTCCAAACTGGGTTGGCGTAGTGGGCAAAAGAATGATGGATTTAACCCAGGTCTTTTGATGGGGTGAGAATGTTTGCATTGTCAGCATTCCTTCCATCCTTTGTTGGCTGTAACACTTTTTGCCCTAAGTGGGATGGTTATACCCAGACGTGTGTCCCTTCCTCACTGTGCCACTGGATTCAAGCTAGCCTTGCTGAAGAAGGGTGACATACCCTGAAACTGGTCCCAGGATGCATTCCATCCATCATTTGTTTGCTGTAATACAAGAGCATCTCAGCACAAAGTCCTTCAGCCCTGGTATAATATAGTGTTTTGGAGGTGGAGTGGGAGTGCAATGCAAATGATCATGTGCAGTATGTGCACTCATTCGCATTTGAGGCACAAACCAGAGAGGTTATATCAGGATGCCACCCTCCTGCTTTCTGTTGTTCTGATGATATCTACACTGGTGTGCCCACTGTACACACAAACTCAGCAAACATATGCAAGATGAATACAATTAATAAAAGTAGAAAAAGGAGAACATGGGTTGGGTAAGGGAGGAGCATATGACTGCATTAAAAATAAAATAAAAATAGACGTAGCTAGCCAAATTGTATTGGTATATCACAGGTTGCATAATTGCTTCAATAGCTCCACCTTTTAGAAGCAGCATGTTGGTGGCCATGGATGGGCAAATCAATTAACCTATATGGATATCTTTCCAACATGCCTGCCTGGTTTAGTAATGTTGGGTGGACATGATAAGACTATTGCCGGTTAAATGAGTACCCAGTAACACTGTCTGGGAGGCTGCAGTAACAAAAGATAAAGAAACATTGAAAGAGGACCTTTCAAGGGTAAAATGGAATGCTAGAGTAATGGTCAAAGCAGTCTTTTTTTAGACTTTTATATTGATTTTCGCCAATATTGTACTGTATCACAAATATGTTATGCATAATGTCACGGATTTCTATAATGTACATGTACATGTCAAAGAAAAATTGTCTCCAACGTTATCCTTTGTCTCGTTTCTGGAGAAACAAGGCACAGCACACTACCTCCCTCCCCTTTCATTAGCCAGAAAATTTGTCTCTGCAAACTGCTGCTGAAAGATGAGCCTCTCCGGTGTTTGGGGATGGGCCATCTTCACTTCTTTCTCTTTATTTTCACATATTCTGGAGGAACATTATCTGCAGTGTTGTGTGGGGAAACATCCTTTACAACGAAACTTTTTCCACGCAGTATTTTTACAACGCAACTTTTACAATGCAAGCGTTACAACGACTTGCGTTGGGGGGCGCTGTAGGATAGGGAATAGTTTAATTTACTATCTAACTCCTTCCCTACTATCCATGGGGACTGGATTTGGAATAGTAAATTAAACTATTCACTATCCAGCGCCCCCCCAACGCAAGTCGTTGTAACGACTTGGGTTGTAAACGTTGCGTTGTAAAGGCATGCGTGGAAAAAGCATGCGTTGTAACGACATACATCCGTTGTGTGAGGTAGCTTTTTCCTTACTGTTCTCCTGGACTGCTTTACCCTTACTGTTCTTCCCATAGGCCTTTCTGAATCTCCTCCACACAAATAGTACAGGAGTGAATGCCAGTGAAATGCCTTTATTTCAACCTCAGGATATTGGTTTTATGAAAAAACACAGTGTATGCACAAGTGCCATAATTTTTTCTGTTCAATCTGATGTATAAAATGGGAAACATCTATTAAAATACAGGCATTGCATCATAGATCCTTTACAACGCAGTCAGTACCACAACTGTAACGTTACCACGAGTTCCTTAACAATGCAAGTCATTACAACAACATGCTTTTGGGAATGTTGGGTTGGACTGGATTTGGATTTTGAATCCAACACCTTCGATACTGATACACCGACTGGAGTATAATAAGTAAAACTATTCCAAAGTCCAGCACTTCCCTACAGCAAGTCATTGTAATGACTTGCGTTGTAATGGAACTCATGGTAACTGCACAGGCGTGGTATTGACTGCGAGGTTAAGTCACGCTTTAGTTTTGGTATGCGTGGTAACAGAGGCTATTAATATAAAATAGACACCTTCAAGCTTTGTAGCTCACAACACAGCGGTACGAAATTCTAATGTTGTGTTATATGTTATATATTGATTGCTATTAAATATCCTCTCTCTTGCCTGAGTCAGCTTCCAGTCTTTGCATTTGTGGTATATTGCACTCTGACTATCCACAAACCATTCACTCAGAAGGAGGAATTCACAGCACAGTGTCAGGAATTGAAGATTCTTGGCGCCACCATTTTAAGAGAAGGGTTTGGTAGAGACATTTTCCTCGAGGAGGAAGAGGTGTCTCATGTGACCTCTAAGGGGCGTGTGAGCAAAAGTCCCCATTAGAGTTGGGATTGCTGATTCTCAGGTGAAGGCTCACAGTGCCTGTGCGAGAAGGGGGCAATAGATCCCACTGTTCTGATTGCCCACCAGCCCTCCTACTAAACCACACACATTATTAATTTGATTTGCATGTTTACCCTCACATGTTTGTTATTCTCATTGCAAGGAACAGGTGGCTTAAGTGGACTGACCCATTGGTTTGTTGTGTATGCTTTCATGAATTGAAGCAAAGTGTGAATAACACTCAGTCCGACCAAATGCAAAATAGGGCTGATCCATCTATTGTGAATGTTTGAACCCGGCAGATAACTAAATTGCCGGTGTATGGCAGCCTAATTTGGCGTATTTTAGTAATTTGGCGTAACAATGTGTAAGCATAATATTGCCTGAGGTTACGCAGCATCATGTACAGAGAATTCTGTTCAGGGAACGTAGAAATAATGCTATGAACGGTTTCAGCACGAACATGAGCTGCATTTTCAAAATGTGAGCAGCAGTTCTTTAACAGTGGCACGAACATCAAGTTGACCATACATTTCAAATTGATTTTTTTTTACCTGAGCAGAGCAATTGGGTAATTTTTTGAATGTGAAACTGAAGTTGCTAAAGCAAAACTCAGTTCTTTAATGTTAGCACCTGAAAATCAACACAAACATACATTTTCAAGATCAATCTTTACACGAGTGGCTTGTTAGGAATTTTATTTTATCGTAAAACACATTTATTTTATTTAATAGGAGGAAAGTACCATGGAGATTGTGAGTTATGGAAACAGTAGCAACCTCCTCTTTCTGTCCTGAAGCCTCCACCCTCTGCTTTGTTCAGCCCCTCATCATTTTGAATTTGGATTTTGGAGGGAAACCATCATTCTCTTTTTTGTGGTAATCTCTGCTGCATCCACACCCTTAGAGACACCACTTTGTTTTTTTTTATTATGTTTGCTACTGGATGGTCACTAATTTGGAGTGAGGGCACACCTGGCATTATGGTTTTGAAGGTACACTGTTTATACATTTTAGTACAGGGGAGGCCTGGGATTATATTATATATATTTTTTTTATCAATTTCCTTGTGTTTATTTATACATTTTATACTGATGTGTTAATTATTATACTGAGTGTTTTCATTGTTTCAGGCTAGTCTGCCCTGCAGTAGACCCAGGTTGTATTTTTAATTTGTTTTTCACATTGTCACTATTTCTGTGGTAAAGGTTTGTTTTTTAAATTATTTTAGGGGCCTGTAAATGGCCTTGTATTAATTCAAAATGTGAGTTATTTCCATCTGCATGTGCCTGTTGGTTGGTTGATTGGGCCAATGTGGTTTCTGGAGGGCAGGCAATTGTAGCCAGACATTTTTGCGCAATCCATTCTCTGCAATGCTGTAATATGTTTTTGAGGGAGAAAGGTGCTACGGGAAGAATAGTGAAACCATAGTCTGTGTTCCCCATGTATCTTTCCTTTCTAGCCATTTGTGTGTGACCAACATGTTGTGCAGCCAGTGAGTGTGTGTTTTTGGTGGCCATTTTTTCTTTTTTCTCCATGCCCTCTGTTTTGCTGGCCATGTGGTTGTGAATATCTACCATTATTTCATGGAGCCAGTATGTGTTTTTATCGTTTTTCATCACTTTTTCTGGGAACATTGATAGAAGCCCATCTCATTTGTATTCAGTTTTTGTTTTTTCCTGATATTTTTATTTGTGATTGCGGCTGACTGAATTAATCTGTAATACACAGTTGTTAGTTTGATTAACTCATTCAATTTCGTTAATCTCCCATATGCCCTGGAAGGATATCAGGTATTATTTTGAATTACATTATTCCTTTTTCCTGCCTCTCATGAGGGTCCTATCAGTCCTAGAGGGACATCAAACATTTGTATGTTAATACATCCATTCACTGCTTGCCCCCTTCCTCCCATGAGGATCCATGCTCCCTGGAGGGACAACAGCTATCATTTAATTACCTTATCCAGATTTTGCCTTCCTCACTCTGCCTCCCAAAGGGGTCCTATCATAGGGCCTGGAGGGACAGCAGCTATTATTTAATTACATTATTTAATTTTGTCTGCTTTCCCATGCCTCCCATTGATTCCCAGAACTCCTGGATGGACGCTAGAAATTATTATTTTTATTTATTTTTGCTTGCCTGCCTCCCATAGGTCTCCCATGTTCCCTTTGTTCAGACCAGCTGTTATGTAATTATTAGTTTGATCACCAGCTATTATTTAATTTATGTATTTAATTTTTGTCTACCTCCCCGAAGGGTCACATCAGCTTTGTACAGACACAAAGTTAGCTTTCTTGTGTCTAGAAAAAATAGTTTGTGGTACATTTGCTTAGGTTACAATGATGACTTGAGTTACATTGACTCAAATCACCCTTTGGATGAAGACCAACTGCATAAAGCTGAACACTGAAAAGATCAAATTCATGATCTACGGGAAAAACACTTCACTGTTGAACTCTACATGGTAGCCAAATGAGGTAGGACTGTCGCCCATTCCCACTACCCACATCAAGAATCTCGGTATTGGCATTGAGAGAAAACTCAACATGACCGCCCAATTCAATGCCGCCACCATCTCATACTTCCATACCCTGGAGATGCCGTGGAAGGCTTTTAAGTGGCTTCCGATCAGCACCTGAAAACTGTCATGCGTGCCCCAGGCACCAGCAGGCTGGACCACAGGAGCACCCTTTATGCTAAGATCAGCAAAAAACTAACCAGAAGGCTGCAGACCATTCAGAACTTGACAGCCAGAATCACTCTCAGCCTCCTACACCACACTCACATCACACTGCACCTGAAGGAGCTGTATTGGTTCCCTATACACAAATTAGCACAATTCAGACCCCTCAACAACGCTTTCAAGGTACTACATAACACTGTCCCAGCATACCTCAACAATCGCATCTGCTTTCACAAACATTCCAAACACTTCTGCTTGTCCAAACTCCTACTTTTGCAAATCCCACTAATCCAATACACCAAATCCAGTGATCAAGTAGTTTAAGAGCCCTCTTTTCACTTCTTGGATTCCTCAAGAATCTGAAGATCTGGCTTTTGAGCAGTCCCACCAGACCCTAGGTTTGGCTAGTCTCACACCGGCTCTGCTCCAGGATACCCTCTCAGGTGATATTATGCTGTACACATCTGCATAACAAAACATAACGTGTCATTTATTAGATTGTCCAAGTCACTGTGACTTCCTGCTTATTCCTTTTTTTTCCTGCAGTTGGAAAAGATGCAGTGCACAATACTTAGATGAAGATAAGTCATCAAATTAGCTGACAGTGACACAAGAGTACTCTGGTAAGTACTTCTAATTATAATGAGTGCTAACCTACAAAAGAAGTAAATAAATGGCCTCAAAGAAGGACGTTCCAAGCCTAAGAAAGTGGCCAGTGTGGAGAAGAAGTCTGTTATTAGAGCCACCACTGCCATAAAGCCCTGACCCTTTTTCCAGAAACACAATGTGCCTGCAGCACCCTACTCTAGGAATGTAGAGGATTGGATGGTAATCACTCCTGGATCAACAGTGCCACCTCTATAACCATAGCCCATGTCACTCATCACTTTAGAGATGGAAGTTATAGAGAACACTGAGATAGAAATTGATGTGCCCAAGAACCGAAATGAAACTTGACAAGAAAGTCAACAATAGTAACCACAGTTTGCAACGCCTGATATCTTCCAGAAGTAAGTACAGACCACAAAGTTTAGCTTGCTGAAGTTATGAAGTTGTTGTGACTTTTTTCCATTGGACAAATCAGCTTCACAATCTTTGGCAAAGAGAAGAAAAAGCATTCTGCCATCTTCTCAAAGCCATTCTTCCAATGATCTTGACATGGATTAGATCCTTGCTGAACCAGTGATTGTTAGTGTGGATAGTGGCACAGAGGAAGTAGAGATTACCTTTATTAAATCAACTCTGAATCATGTAGTTCCACCAACACTGCCTGCTTTCATTTTTTCAAGACCCCAAAACCTGTAGCAACCACCACCTCTACCACAATTGCAACCTACCCTAGAGAAAGACAATACTTCTTAGCTCCACCTCACTAAGGGGCTCATTATGATGTTGTGACATTCATCACCACCGATCTGGCGGTGGCGACCACCACAACATCGTAACGAGTGAAGCCCCCCGCCATATTACAATGGCGGGGTATTTGCAGTGGAAGCAAAGTGCGTCCAACGCTTTTCCCGCCGGTCGGCAATCATTCCGATTGCCTGTCGGGCAGAATTGGCCCCTAATATGGTGGCAGTGCCTAGCAGGCAACGCCATCCATATTAGGATGGTGTGTTGTGAAATCTGGGGGGATGGTCTTGTGGAGCCCTATGCGGGCCCCCGGGTGATGGAGGGGTGGGGGGTGCACTTGGGGGGTACCCATGGTACCCCCTCCATTTGCAGGCACAAGGTGTCTATACTCAGCACCAGCTGCAATGTCAAATATCCAGGATGCGACCGCCAGGGTGGCGGTCACATCCTAATCAGGGCTGCGGGACCGCTGCATGTCTGGCTGCCAGTCCTGTTTCCACTGGGATGGCGGGCGGTCTAAAGTCCGCCCGCCATCCTAATCAGCCCCTAAGTTCTTCAGAGTTTGGCACAATAAGAAAACTCTCCTCTCAAGTTTGAGACTTCTTCACACTCAGGCCTCATGAGCAGCACATCACAGAATGCTCAATTTTCCACAACACTTTTGTCATGGTAAGCCAGGTTGGCATTACTGTACTGGAGTCCAACAGGCCCATCTTGAAAATTCAGCACACAGTTGTGTGGGAACAGTACCTCAAAAAGAAGCTGCTGGTGAGAGAGAAGAAGTTAGCTGCTGGTGAGAGAGAAGACGAAGTTGATCAAAAATAAGTTGATATTAGTGAGAAAGAAGAGGATGTTAGTGTCACAAAAAGCGCCCAAGAGACAGAGTGATACAGTCTCCCTAACATGCCCCAGCAGCTTACCTACTACCTATAGGTAATTAGTGGAAGATATTACAACGAAAACAGTCACAATGACGAACTATCAAGGGAATGTTCAGTAAGTAGTCGCTGTAAGATCGAACCCATGAGAATATCCATTTATTGAATGATTAGCTGGCAAAATATTAGCTCTTTCCTCCTGCATTTTACCTTCATAGGAGAGGGGTTTCTGTCCATGTGGAAGGTTCCAAGCCGGATATATTTTTCCTCATTTGCTGCGTCAGAACTGAGGCATAAAGGGTTGCAATTGGCTGGCAAAGCAAAGAAGGTGAGCACTGTTCAGTCCATCCACCTGACAGGCAACATGTGCAGCATGAGTCTAGCAACCCATTGCATGTGCATTACTGCACACTGGATCTGCTTCTAGGAAATGAAGCAAAGGCTAGCCACTAGTGGCCTTACTGCTGATGATGATATTTGAGGAATTTGGCGACATGTAACAGTTGCCATGAAGAAAACACATACAGTTGCCAACCTCTTGGTTGAATTTAACACCAATTGCTGAAAATTGCTTAGACCAAGAGGACCTGGCATTGGATGTGTTGCTGTTAAGAATAACAGTAATATAGTCTTGGCAATGGCTGATGGAAGATACTTTAGAGTCCTCTGTTTAGCGCGTTGCATCAACAAAATGATGTACTACTTTCTAAAAAAAAGTAGTAGTCAACAACATACTGGTCATCTGTCTTAGATTTTGTGCTCATTTCAGTAAATAGTTTAAAGTCCAGAAGCTGCTATGGTTCATTCATCCTGCTAATACCATCACTGTAAATCCCAGAAAAAGAGCTTCAACACTTTGACTCCAGGGACGTAACTGAGAAGCCCTCAGTCCCCGCAGTACGGGTGGGCCCCAGGGTTCTTTGTTTTGGAGGGGGCCCCATCACCTCACAAAAGCCATGTAATTGTATGCCTTGTTGACTGTGTGCAATGGCGTGGACTAAGAAATAGGTAGACACTCTGCTTTCGAAAGCAGGCCACCTGCAGCATAGGGGACCCCAACCCTTCAGTGGAACCCCATTCAGCACAAGACAAATTAATATCTGTGTGATCTGGGAGACTACAGGGCCCCTCTTCACATTTTGAAGAGGGGTCCTTGTCATTTTGTGTTACACCACTGGTTGAATCTCCAACTACTACATGCTGCCACACCTGTTTGAGTAATAAAGGCCTATCAATGAGTACATAGTGAAAAAAGAGAGGATGCAACTGAGAAAGCTCTGCAGATGCAGATGGACAAAAGGGGGCTAGTGGAGCACTTAGTACACATGCTACTGCCTTTTGAGATTGTGATACAGGAAGTCAGCAAGGAGGACGGCACAATGAGCTAAGCGATCACATTATTGCCCTTGCTGCAAGAACATTTATAAAAGGTGGAGGAATCATTTAGCAATGTTAAAGAAGAAGCAGATGTTCTGGCCAATAGCTTAAGCCTTTGCTTGATAGCAAACCAAAGTATGCAAAAAGAGATTATATCCTCAAAAGAGTATATTTGCGCCACAGTTCTGGATTCACAGCACAGAAATGCGCTGGCTATATTTATTTGTTTCCCAGTACTGGATGTCTCAATTGACAAGAATTGGATTGTCGGGACTGCAAATAAGAGAACACAAGAGGGCCAATAGGTAATCTTCCCAAGATTTGGGTGCCTTAAGAGGCACAGCACTCTGACAGTGCATTCCATAGAAGCTTCCGGAAAGTGGCCACTCCTCACACTCCTTGGAAAATCCCCAGAATGTCCCTGGGAACTTCCAAATTATCTCCAAAGGGGAATTGGGGGTATGTTAAATGTCTATCAACTCCTAAGTACTGTGCTGTAATTGGTTTCAGTTGTGATAAATGGTTGGAGACTGGAGGAATATCTGACTGTATGCAGATTTATTGGTGTGATTGATAGCTGAGCAACAGGAGATTAAATATTATTAGTATGTGACTTTCGATGAAGATGGTTGTTGTCCTTCAGATGATGTGTGGGCAATTTGCAGAAATACAATATCAGTGATTAAGACAAATATACAAGAGACTAAGAGTACACTATGCTCAGAGAGAGCAGTTATGCAGAGGATAGAAAGGAAGGAGATGGTCATTGGAAAGAACCAGAGAGGCAACAGTTGAACATCTGAAGTCAATGAGGCGTTTGCAGATAGCATGCGATCTATTAATGTAAAACCGTAGAAAAAAACATAATTTGTATCTGATACAGTGCTATATTAGCTACTTTTGCGAGGAATGAGAATCCGGCAAACAGTCTGACCCCAGCGAGCCTACCGTGGAGAAATGCAGTGAAGCCGCTTTAAACCTACAAGTGCTCTGTAATGGGCATATAAAAAGTTCCGAGTAACTCATATCTATATAAATATGATCTATGTGGGTGTATTGAATACAACACTTTTATATGTAGATGTGCTGAATAATAGGCTTGCGTTTTGTCTTCCTAAGACAAAAATTGACATCCCTTGTTTAAAAAGTACACTCCAGTGTATTTAGAGAGCCTGCAAAAGACCGAATTCATTCTCATGACTACTGAAATAACATGTTAATACCTCAGTATATTCTTAGTAAAAGGTATACATATATTTCTGCCAGAAGGACGGATGGGGCTAAGGTACTCACTGGGCCCACAGAGTGAATTTCTAACCAGGTGCAGTAATTAACTCTTAGTATTTCCCTAATTCCGTGTTTGTCAGAATCCAGGTGCTTTTTATTGCACCTGATAAATAATGATAGCTGGAGAACGTTATTTATCGTGTGTGCTAAAGAGCCTCCATAACGAGTTTCCGGAGTATAATATAGATGTTGTTGCTTAATGGCACTGTAAAAACAAGGGGACAGAATATGTTTCCTCTGCTAAATGCCAACAGTTTTGACATGCCCAAAATTGGAGAAGTGTGAAGTTTTTAACACATCGATAATTACCAGATGCAGTAAACACCACCCAACTCGTAATTTCACTCTCTGAGCAAACAGGAGTCAGAAAACACCAATCCACTCGTAATCATTCCCACTGTGTTTTCTCTCTGAAGAGGAGGCACAGCAGCATTAGTTTACTATACTGGATGCAGTAAATACCACCTTGTAATGTCAATCTCTCAACAAACAGAAGTCAGAAAGCACCAATTCACTTCAGTGGCTGCTGCCATAAACAAAGGGTGGTGGGATGGGTGGGGTCGCACAGGACGCTTTGCGCGGGGTTCCATATTAAATAAATAAACTTAGCTTTTGCCATCAGCCACCTCCAGCGTTGTGTCTTGTTACACTGCCTCTCTTCTTCTTAATGAGTCCCAGCAGCCCATGGGCGTAGGAAGTGTGGGGGACGAGGGTGATATATCCCCCCCACATTTTAAAGTGGGGGGGACACGGGGGACAAAAGAATTTACCCTCTCCCTTCTGTTATTGACAGAGCCATTAGTGCGCGAAAGCGCTACCTAATGGCCCTGTACTTGACCTGCCCGGAGTCAAAGAGGACCCCTGCCCTCTGCCCTTTGTTATGCTGCAGGAAGGCTCGGCGTCCTGGGAAGGGCAGAGAAGGAAGACAACTCTGTCTCTTTTATTTCATGCCCAGAGAAGGCAAGCACAGTGTCAACTTCTCCTGAGTCCTGATCTGCCTCTGGCAGCGCCCTCTGATTTCGAGACAGCTCTTACGTTCTCTCTCTTGCCTCTCTGTGAAATGGATCCAAAATAGGAAGAACACTTTGGCTGGAAATGTCCCCATTTACTGATGGTTTTATAATTCCAAAGAAAAACCTTAGGATGGAGAGAAAAAATTATTAAATACCTAAATAAAGCGATACAGAGTGGTCAGCAGACAGGCCAGATTGTTATTCACACCCACACACATTAGCACCACATTACAGAGTTTGCCAGTGAAAGCGCTACTTTTTTTTTTTTCTTTTCTTCTTTCTTTGAAGAACATTGTTTTCCCAGGGTGGGGAAGAGCACCATCCCTATAGGGACTGCAATACCTGGTTGATGAGTGGAGTAGAAACGTTTAATATGATCGTTTTCAACTGTTTTAATTATTTTAGCTTATAAAATGTGTACTGCAGCTCTGTGTTCGGGGATGTGGTCTTTTTTTAAACCAAACTGCTTACATTTTAAAAGGATATAAGCAATGGATATTGAAACGGGTCCCTTCCTGACTGGTCCTGTAGCCATGTCCTGAAATTTACAGGCAAAATCACTTACTGATTTCTGAATAATGAGTTTAAAACTGTTAAGGTAACCATGTTGTTCCTGATTACATTTCACATGCTTTGCTTATTCTTGCATTCCTTATGAGTGATTGCTTTTTCCAGGGTGTTCTTTGTTTTTTTCAGGCAGCATTTTACTGTTGTCTAGTGCATACTTTAAAATTTAGTTGCAGCATAATTGAGTTGTAGCTTAAGGCAGTGCAAGTTTCTATCAGTGGGGCAGTATGGTGTCCAATGTGGGAGAGGATGTGGCACTCTGGCCAGAGCTGCTGAATTTGGAACTTGAGCACCATGACCAGTCCACCAGACCACACTCCTGACAAGGCTCATTCCGATGCTACACCTTAGAAGGCCCGATAGACCTTAGAAGCCCTGGTGTCTTAGCACCCGTAGGTGGACCCTAATGGCGGCAAGTGAGAGTTAACCTTGAAGGCCTGTCCACCACAATCCATACTGCAGTTCACCTCCAGTCTTGCGAGCAGGCATACAAAGAAGCACATCCTAGACACACCATCAACAGTGACTGTCATTGAGGTCACAAGATCCTTGAGGCCAGTCCACCGCATCCATTGGCCTTTTTTAGCAGTAGTGGTGCAACTCACCAGCGATCAGTAATGAAGGATTTGCAAGCACACCAAACTTATGGGGTGATTATAATGGAGGTGGGACTGTGCCGTCAGCCCGTCAGTGGCAGTTCCACTGCCATCGTTAACTGCATTACCGCCAGCAATATTACAATGGCGGGTGGTTCCCTGGCGGTCGGAAAGACCACCGCCACACACCCAACTGGTGCCTTGAGCCGGCCAGTGCGGCGGAGGAGCTCATGGTTCCTACAATGCTGGTGGTGCCTACCAGCCACCACAGTAGGGATTACGATACCCCTTACCCGCCAGCCTATCCATGGCCGTTCACCCGCCATGGAAAAGTTGGTGG